>NW_022196909.1:70052155-70077734 GCF_008632895.1 Mastomys coucha | reverse complement strand
AGAGGGGGAGAGAGAGAGAGAAAGAGAGAGAGAGAGAGAATGGGTTTCAGAAAAGCAGCTGTCCGCTGGCCAGGAAGCATTCCCAAAAAGAAGGAAAATGGATTTCAGAGCTCTTCTAGGGACAGGAGGAAATCAGAAGACATCCTGCTTCCTCTCTGGCTCCTACTGGAGATATCCTTAGTTCCTCGTTACACCAGGTTCTCTTCCCTGTCTGTGTATTGTCTGTCCTTGGTGCACCAATCTGTCCACATGTCACTTTATGTCTGTTTTTGTTTCATTGTTTGAATGACTGTTGCTTTATGTTTCATGTTCAAAAGAAAAAGTGGTTAAAACTTTATCTGCTGGCTATCCACCCCTTGATTTAATTTAGCTTGTTGAAAAGGCAGTCTCAACTTGCACAGCAGAAACTGATAAGTTATCCTGCCCTGTAGCTGGGAGTCAAGCACTGCTGGAGAAAGCTGCTCTTAAAGGGGCCAGCAGCTTCTCAAGTTCTATGGTAAATAAGCTGATGGCTGCTTTCTT
Source organism: Mastomys coucha (assembly GCF_008632895.1). Taxonomy (NCBI): domain Eukaryota; kingdom Metazoa; phylum Chordata; class Mammalia; order Rodentia; family Muridae; genus Mastomys; species Mastomys coucha. The sequence continues at coordinate 70,077,212 of NW_022196909.1, read as the reverse complement.
CTAGAAAATTCTCTGCAATTGTGATCCAGCAATTACTGAACAGGGGTCAGCAAGTGACAAGGTGCTTTTCTTTTATTATTGCAGCTAGAAAGATCAAGAAAATTGTTTGGTGCAAATATATAAGATTTGTGTAGCCACTTCATTTTTGTTTCTGGCTAGTTTTAAAGATATAAATATGTTCTGCATATCTTGGTTATATAGTACTGGCTTATAAGTTATTATTAAAAAATTGTAACATTGGTAACAAGTAAATTAGCTTAAAATTGGTAACTCAGGGTTGGAGTCATTTAAAAAAAACAAAACGTGGCATAAACCAACCTGTTGGAAAACAGGTCTCTAAAGATACTTCTAAATTGGGATAATATTTTATGTAGTTCTTATCTTAGAAACTAGACTTATAAGGATTTAAACAATCTTATAAGATTTAAAACAATGTTTCTTTAATGAGGTATTAAAAGTTGCACTGCCATGCATTCATACATAAAAACTGGCAGCCAAACTTTGTAACTTGAAAGTAATGCTTTTGGTATTGATTTTAAAATAATAGATTGTTTAAAATTGGGTTTTGCTTTCATAACCATAAAGCTATGGTTATGCTCTAATATTGCAAGAAAAACTTAAAAATTATAGTTAATCTGCCAGTGTCCAGTTGGCTGCAATTTGCAGTTCTATCACAGGCTCAGGATTTTTAACTCACCCATACTTGTAATTAAGATGATTGCTAGAGTAATAAAATTTAAAAACAGCTGTGGTCAATATGGGCCTGCTCCCTGTTTTACATAAACTTTGTTGGATACAGTGGTAGAAGCAAAATTTAATCCCCCAAGATTGGAAAGGACATCTCAGTGGGAGTTTATCTGGGATCAAACAAGGTGATGAAACATTTCAGCAATCTGTGGATAGACTGCTAAAAGCAGTTGGCAGAATTTTTGGAGACCCTCAAGCAGAAATTCCTTTTGTTACATGATTGGCTTATGAGAATTCTAATGTAGTCTGCCATGCATTCATCCAGCCATACAAAGTAAAGACAGACTTATCAGGATATATTCGTCTTTGTGCAGAAATTGGACCCTCATACAATCAGGGTCTGGCTATGGCTACTGGTTTGCAGAGGACTACAGTACAAGCAATGCTTTCACAGCGCCAAGGTGACAAGGAATGTTTTAAGTATGGGGGCATAAGTAATTTTAGGAAAGACTGTCCAAATTGACAGTAGAATCACTCCCCTGGAATCTATCCTCACTGCAGGAGGAGTAATCACTGGGCCAGGCCTCAGGAAATAAGCTCAGATTAAGAAATATTTACATTTGAATTAACGCAAAGGTCAGAGCAGCCTCAGTAGGGGCTTGTGTGGCATTCCTTTTGTCTGTCTTTACCAGATGGAGGATTTTTTTTATACTCTTCCTTTCTAAGTTCATAATTGTAAAAGGTTTGCTTTTAGTAAGCTTGTAATTTTAAAGGGCCCATGAAGCAATATCATTAGAAAGTTTTGCCTCAAGGAATGGCTAATAATAGCCTTACAGTTTGTTAAAAAAAAAATGTTTCTGTTTCAATACAAGAAGTTAGGACTTTGAATCTTTCAGTGTATATTATTATATGAAGGGTACTTTATTAGCTGATCTCTCTGAAGGAGTTTTACTACAAGGCATTACTTTTATACAATTGGCATTAAAATTTTGGAGTAGTTGTTGCTCCAGAAAAGATTTTTTTCAATATTTGGGGCCTCTATATCCTAAAAGAAAAACAATTGTGGCACAGAAAATTCAAGAAAAAAAAGATGATTCAAATTATTTTCAAAAGCTTTAGGAGATGTTAATTGGCTAAGACCTCACCTTAAGCTTAGTATAGGAGGACTCAAGCCTCTGTTTTTATTCTCAAGGGAGATGCAAATTAACTGGTGAAGGATGAATAGTTTTGCAGATAGTATAGGAAGCTACTAAATCAATTGTTGGCTGTTTATATTATTGCTACTCATGTGCTCACAGCAATTCTTTGGTAAAAGGGACCATTAATATTGATTCATCTTTCTTCATTTCCAAGTAAAGTTTGAACATCCTATATTGAAACTGTTGCAGAATTGTAGGATAGTCTTGAAAGTATTTTGGAGAATGTCTTAGGAACCTGATGAAATGTTTACTCCTTTTTTCAAACAGCAATTAAATTTGTTATTGCAGAATACGGATATTTGGCCTATTGCCTGGCAAACTTTTTAGGCAAAATTGATAATCATTATCCAAAAGACAACTGTTATAATTTGCCTCTATGCATGCTTTATATATCCTGTAAATTTATGCATGCATCCCACAAAGAATGCATCTACTGTATTTATAATCATCTATATTTATCTATATTTATCTGTATTTATAATTATCTATAGGAGAGACACATATATGATTGGGTCACATGTTTATTCTCTTGAGTGTCCCTCCACTTCAGCACAAATAATTGAATTATGTGCTGTAGGCATTGTTTTTGAAATGTTGAAAAATCAAGCTTTTAATTTGTATAGTCATAGCCAATATATATCTCATGGTTTGCAATTGCTTGAAATTGTTCCTTTTTTAGATACTGCTAATTCTCAGATTTTGCAATCATTTATGTAAATACAATTCAAGTTAAGAGGAAGTGCTGTTCCTTTAAAGGACTGTCTTTGGGGATTAAAGATCTTATACTGGATTGCCTGGACAGACCCCTTATTCCTGATAGACCTACATGTTAAGAAAGAACTTGAAGCTGTTCAAACACCACCAGGAGCAACTGGGACCATAAGGACCCAGGGAGCCAGGAACCCGAGCTGATCAGTGGCTTGGGTTCCTTCCAGTCTGGGCTGGTTTACCTTGGACAGGAACTCAGCAACCAGTCCCACAGAAAGCTCTATTCCCAGGTACTGTAACACACCCAGGATCACAGGATCACAGGGTTCCCGGAGCATGGTCACAACAGGATCTCAGTATCCCAGAGGCAGCTTGACTACCAGGAACTCTGACACAAACAGGACCTCAGGATCATAGAATCCTGGAATCACAGGATCACAGAGACAGCTAGACTCTGAGGAATTCTGACACCACCAGGATCACAAGAAGGACAGGATCAAGTTGGATAGAGTGAAGGCAGGTAGGACTAGAGATATCAGGTGGAGGGAAGTAAGCATAAGAAGATAATCAACAGAAACCAAGGTTACTTCATATTATCAGAACCCAATTCTCCCACCATAGCAAGTTCTGGATAAACTATCACAACGGAAAAGCAAGATTTAGATCTAAAATCACTTCTCATGACAATGATAGAGGTCTCCAAGAAGGACATAAATAACTCCATTAAAGGAATAAAGGAAAACATGGGTAAACAGGTAGAAGCAGTTAAAGAGGGAACACAAGAATCTCTTAAAGAATTACAGAAAAACACAAACAGATGAAGGAAACGAACAAAACCAGGAAAGATCTAAAACCGGAAATACTCAATAAAGAAATCACAAAGGGACATAGCCCTGGAAATAGAAAATACAGGAAACAGATCAGGAGTCATAGATGCAAGCATCACCAACAGAATACAAGAGATAGAAGAGAGAATCTCAGGGGCAGAAGATACCATAGAAAACATTGACACAACAGTAAAAGAAAATGCAAAAGGCCAAAGGCTCCTAACCCAAACTTCCAGGAAATCCAGGACACAGTGAGAAGACCAAACCTAAGGATGATAGGTATAGAAGAGAGTGAAGACTCCTAACTTAAAAGGCCAATAAATGTCATCAACAAAATTATAGAAGTAAACTAACCTAACCTAAAGAAAGAGATGCCCATGATCAAACAAGAACCTGACAGAACTCCAAAAAGACTGGACAGGAAAAGAAATTCCTCCTGTCACATAATAATCAAAACACCAAATGCACTAAGCAAAGAAAGAATATTAAAAGCAGTAAGGGAAAAAGGTCAAGTAACATATAAAGGCAGGTCTATCAGAATTACACCAGACTTCTCACCAGAGACTATGAAAGTTAGAAGATCCTGGACTGATGTCATACAGACCCTAACATAAATGCCACCCCGGACTACCATACCAGCAAAACTCTCAATTACCATAGAGGGAGAAAATAAGATATTAGATGACAAAACCAAATTTACAAAATATCTTTCTACAAATCCAGCCCTTCAAAGGATAATAAATGGAAAACTCCAACACAAGGAGGAGCAAGAAAATAATCTTCTTTTAACAAACCCAAAAGAAGATAGCCACATAAACATAATTACACCTCTAACAACAAAAATAATAGGAAGTAACAATCACTTTTACTTAATATTTCTTAACATCAATGGACTCAATTCCCCAATAAAAAGACATAGACTAACAGACTGGAAACATAAACAGGACCCAGCATTTTGCTGCATAGGGAATGCACTTCATTGACAAAGGCAGACACTACCTGAGAGTAAAAGGTTGGAAAACAATTTTCCAAGCATATGGTCTCAAGAAAAAGCTGGAGTAGCCATTCTAATATCAAATAAAATCAACTTTCAATCAAAAGTTATCAAAAGGATAAGGAAGGATACTTCATACTCATCAAAGGAAAAATCTACCAAGAAGAAGTATCAATTCTGAACATCTATGCTCCAAATGAAAGGCCGTCTACATTCATAAAAGAAGCTTTACTAATGCTCAAAGCACATACTGTGTCCCACATAATAATAGTGGGAGACTTCAACACCCCACTCTTAGCAATGGACAGATCATGGAAATAGAAACTAAACAGAGATACAGTGAAACTAATAGAATTTATGAACCAAATGGATCTAACAGATACTTATAGAACATTTCATCCTAAAGCAAAAGAATATACCTTCTTCCCAGCACCTCTTGGTACCTTCTCCCAAACTGACCATATAATTGGTCAATTATATAGGCCTGAACAGTTACAAGAAGATTGAAATAATCCTATGTACCCTATCAGATTACCACACACTAAGGCTGGTCTTAAACTCCAACAAGAATAACAGAAAAATCACATACACATGGAAGCTGAACAACACTCTACGCAGTGATAACTTGGTCAAGGAAGAAATAAATAAAGAAATTAAAGACTTTTTAGAATTTAATGAAAAGGAAGACATATAATACCAAAACTTATGAGACACAATGAAAGCAGTGGTAAGAGGAAAACTCATAGCTCTAAGTGCCTCTAAAAAGAAACTGGAGAGAACTTATACTGGCAGCTTGACTGCTCACCTGAAAGCTCTAGAACAAAATGAAAAAATACACCTAAGAGGAGTAGATGGCAGGTAATCAAACTCAGTGCTGTAATCAACCAAATAGAAACAAAAAGAACTGTACAAAGAATCAACAAATCCAGGAACTGGTTCTTTGAGAAAATCAAGAAGATAGATAAGCCTTTATCCAGACTAGCCAGAGGTCTACAAAGACAGTATCCAAATTAATAAAATGAGATATGAAAAGGGAGACATAACAATGCAAATTGTGGAAATCCAAAATAGCAACCAACAGATTGGGAAAAGATCTTCACCAATCCTCCATCTGATAGAGTGTTAATATCCAATATATGCAAAGAAGTCAGGAAGTTAGATTCCTGACTATCAAATTAACCAATTAAAAATGGGGTACAGAGGTAAACAAAGAATTTTCAACTGAAGAATATGGAATGGCTGAGAAGCACCTAAAGAAATGTTCAACATCCTTAGTCATCAGGAAAATGCCAATCAAAACAATCCTGAGATTTCACCTCACACCAAGTCAGAATGGCTAATATAAAAAAAACTTAGGTGACAGCAAATGCTGGTGAGGATGTGGAGAAAGAGGAGCACTCATCCATTGCTGGTGAGATTGTAAACTGGTTCAACCACTCAGGAAATCAGTTTGGCAGATCAGAATATTGGACAGAGTACTACCTGAGGACCCAGCTATACCACTCCTGGGCATACACCCAAAAGATGCTCCAAAATGTAATAAGGACACATGCTCCACTATGTTCATAGCAACCTTACTTATAATAGCCAGAAGCTGGAAATAGCCCAGATGTCCTTCAACAGAGGAATGGATACAGAAAATGTGGTACTTTTACATAATGGAGTACTACTCAGCTATTAAAAACAATGAATTCATGAAATTCTTAGACAAATGGATGGAATTAGAAAATAACATCCTGAGTGAGGTAAACCAATCACAAAACAGCACACATTGTATGTACTCTCTGATAAGTAGATATTAGCCCATAAGCTCCAAATACCCAAGTCTCCATTCACAGACTACATGAAGCTCAATAAGAGGGAAGATCAAAGTGTGGGTGTTTTGGTCCTTCTTAGAAGGAGAGCAACATATTCACAGGAGTAAATATGGAGATAAAGTGTTGATCAGAGACTGAAAGAAAGGCCATTCAGAGACTGTCCCACCTGGGGATCCATCCAGTCTACAGTTACCAAACCCAGACATTATTGTGAGTGCCAAGAAGTGCATGCTAAAAGGAACCTGATATGGCTGTCTCCTGAGAGGCCCTACTGGAGCCTTACAAATACAGAGGAGGATGGACTGAGTGTGGGGTCCCCAATAGAGTAGTTAGAGAATAGATTGAAGGAGTGGAAGGGGTTTGCAACCCCATAGGCAAAACAACAATATCAATCAACCAGATCCCCTAGAACTCGCAGACACTAAGCCATCAACTAAGGTGTATACATGGCTACAGCTTCATATGTAGCAGAGGATAGCCTTGTAAGGAATCAATGAGAGGAGAGGTCCTTGGTCCTATGAAGGTTTGATAGATATGCCAGTGTAGGAAATTGAGGTTGGGGAGTATGAGTTGGTGGTTGGGTGGAGGAACACCTTCATAGAAGCAGGAGGAGGGAGGATGAAATAGGGGATTTCTGGGAGGTGGAGAAACCAGGAAAGAGAATATCATTTGAAATGTAAATAAAAAAATCCAATTAAAAGAAAAAAAGAAAGAACTTGAAGAATACAGATGTTAAAAGACCACAGCTTATTCATAAAAATAGTATTGGAATAATAAAGATAAAGGGAGTAAAACTTTCCATGTTTACTTTTCTTTTGGTATAAGCACCTGTGTGTTCATAATAATGGGAGAGCATCATTATGTTCATTGATATGTATACAGAAGTAGAAGAGCAATATGTACAAGCCTGGAAGAATAAAAAAGGGGGCTTTTAGAAAGTGTATGTATTTCTATGAAGTAATACACAATTATTCAAATGTGGATTATAAACTCTAGAGCAGTATAAACTCTAGAGCAACATTGAATTTTAAAAGAGATACAGTTGGTATTTTAACAATGAGATAACATTGAATCTGAATTAGGGTTTTCATGAGGCAAAGAACCAATGGAATCAATATATGGAATGAATACATGTATATATACATATATATGTATATGTATATATGTATATATGTATATATATATCAATATGTATGTATGTATATGTGAATATATTTATTGTGGTCTGTGAATTTATAATGTTTTAAAATAATAAAAGGGAAATTCACACCTGAGAGCTGAGAAACTGATCAGTTCATCTTTAAAGCTGAATGCCTCATCAGTTGGAGTAGTTCCACAAAGTCTGTCATATTCACTTTGAGGGTGAGGGGTCAAGCAACACTGAGTACTTACTCAGTCTATAAGTTCAAGCACTTCCAATCTTGCACTAGAAGTCAGCAAGGTTCCTGGCCAGCTGCAGGTCCCTATTCTCCAGTGGGTGACTGGGAATGCTGGTTCTGCTATCAGTGAAGGAATCAGCAACAGTAAGAACAGGTGAAAACAACTCAATGGCAAGAGGGAAAGCCAAGCTAGGGAAAAAAACAAAAGAAACAAACAAAAACCCCAGAACTTCTTTCTTTTGACAAACCCCTTTTATCTGAATTTTTCCCAAATGGTATTGCCTACAGTTAGGATAGATCTTACCACAGCAATCAAGGCAATCAGAACACTTCTTCAGATAAGGCTTCCGAGGTTATTCTAATGTGTGGCAAGTTGACATTAAAATTAATAAAGCCATGTAAAATGTTCAGTTAAAATTAGAGATTTAAAGATGATTAAAATTGAAGCAAAAACAAATGCAAAATAATAGTGCACAGTTACAATATGGCAAATGCCATTTCAACTATATTAACAACCATTTAAAATGTAATTTGTTTAAATAAACAAAGAAATCAACAATACATCAAGTATATCCGTTTTGAGGAAATGTCTTCTTATTTAAACAAGGATAACTTTAAGCTGGCTACATTTTCCAAAGTTTATACACATCTGTCTCCCATGCTTAGATTGCAGGTGTGTGCCACAATATTACTCCAAAATATCTTAACTACAAAAAATTTTCTCTGTTTTAAATGACAGGATAGATTAAATAAAAGAATGAAGAAAGGAATATTGTGACATAGCTAATGGAACAGAAATAGTAATGTTAGACAGAGCCAATGTCAATGCATGCTGTTTTAACTTCATTAATATATATTTGATGACCCAGCATATTATAAGGAAAGAAAAGAACCAATACATAAGGGTAAAGGAATCAATTCTTCCAGCTGCAGAAAAACATATATATGTGTGTATACATATATGTATACACAGATATATATATATATATATATACATATACATATACATATATATATATCTGACGATGAAGTCTTAATTAAATAAACAGACAAGAACTGACAGAATTTCAAATTTAAAAAAATGTGTGTCCATCATAACTACACTACCTTCAGTTGGAAATGGGTAATTAAAAAGCACCCTCAATCAACTGGATTTAACAATGATAGACAACATTATCTACCAACAAGACCAAAATATGTTTTGCTATGAACTGCATGTGGAATGGTCACCAAGCCTAGTGATATTCTGGGTCATCAAATATATAGCAATGAAGTTAAAACAAACAATACAAATAGGCTTCTCATCCCAATGGGTGAAAGTGGAAATGTAGACAAGAGAATACCACCAGCTTCCTGTGGGTAGTTCCAATTCCGTGAGGATTCAGATAGCTCTAGTTAAAGAAGAATGTTCACAAAACCAAAGATACTAAATCTGGGAAAGTGTCTGATAGAGGAGATGTAATGATAGTTGTGGAAGGTCAGAATATTAAATGCGTGCATGGAACATTCAAAGAAACAACTAAATGAATTCTTAAATGGAATAAAAATTATTTTGAGAAAGAAAGGAGAGAAAGAAAGAAAGAATGAATGAAAGAAGGGAAGGAAGGGAGGGAGAAAGAGAAAGAAAGCCATCATTCTATATTAGCGTGGCAGAGAAAGAATAACAGTATAAGCCAAAAGAAATAAATTCAAAGTGCAGTAAACATGCATAAATGAAAGTACCAGCTGTGTAGAGACCCTTCTGTTGGCTTCTAGTTTGAAATGTATGCTCCAGCTGCAGTTGAGAAGCTTTAACCAACTGTCTCCTGCCATGGGATGTAGCCTCAGGTAATACATGATAGGTAACCTTAGAGGACACTGGGGCTTTTAATCTGGTCACACTGGGTACTTAAATGAAGGAAGTGTGCCTGTTATATACGTCGTGGTCTTGTCATTCCTTTTTTTTTTTTTTTTTTTTTTTTTTTTTTTTTTTTTTTTTTTTTTTTTTTTTTTTTTTTTTTTTTTTTTTTTTTTTTTTGCGCCTGCCTCTGCTTCCCAAGTGCTGGGATTAGAGGCGTGCGCCACCACCGCCCGACGGTGGTCTTGTCATTCCTGAACTGGCTTCCATTGTTGCCAATCTCTCTATATACTAGATACAATCTACGCTTATCAAGGTCTTGTGGGAACCAAAGGGCTGCACTTGTGGCAAAGCCTAGGTACAAAGACTAAGTCACGAAAGGATTGGGATATCAGGAGTGAGTTCAAGTAATTAAATGCCTTCCAGGAACAACAGACAAGTGGCAAAAGATGTAACTGCATCCATGGCCAATCAGTACCTTACTGCTGCATTGGTGTTTACTGATAAAACACAAATTTACAAATTTTCAAAACCTTCAAGATACCAACCACAGAGCATTATATACATGTATGAGCTCTGCTGAGCATTATACCCCCACAGGTTATCAAGGTTGCTAGGCTTAAAGGGAATTTATACATAGAATGGGCCGAGGGTATACATGGAATCTGCCGAAATGTTTTGATTATTGTAGTAGTGTCAATTTGCTCTTGAGAGTTGGCACATGGCAAGTCAGTATTCTGAACACTGTGAGCGACACACAGCACCTCCCCACAATGAAAATTGGTGCCCTTTCCCTAGCCCCAGCAGGCTAATCAGACCTTGATTGTTTGCCACAGTCCCTGCCTACCTGGGTGGAGTCTTCCTCCTATGTAGGTGGAAGTCTCCTGCCTTGCCCACCTGCAATTTCCTGCAGAAGCAGACTGCCTGCTGAGCTGCTGAGTTTGTTTTGCAACCGAGTCCACCTGAAACAAAGCAACAGAACCCAGCTGAAACAAAGGATGGGTCTTTGGGTTTTTCCCCCTATATATTTGCAGAGCTGAAAATTAAACTTTGAGCCTTGATCAGAGAACCTTTGTCCTGGCTTCATTTTTCTCTCGCAGTCTCATCCTATTTCATTGCCAGCCTCCCGTTCAGGTATACCCAGTTTTCCATGGCAACTGGACAGACTTTCCAACTAACTTTCAAAAGTAACAGTCATGAGGAAGGAAAACAATTTATAAGATACGAATCTAGGCAAACCTGTTATGGCTGTAGCAAAGTCCTGTCTCAAAAGCAAAGCAAAACAAAAGAAAAAATACAGGAAAAATCCTATTGCAAACATATGACACATTTCTGGTTAACAGAATTTGAAACTATTGTCATAATACCATGGTCATAATATCATGTCATAATGGTATATTATGTCATAATGATCATTATGACAGAATACCATGCTTCAAAGGCAGCAGCTCTGATATGTGCAGTCCTGTTCTTTAACATTTTGATAAATCAGAACTCCAAATACAGAAGTCCTAACTATGTGTGAGTTACCAGTTTTTCTGTAATTTTTGTAATTATACTTTAGTTAGAATTTAAATAATATATTTAAAAATAAAAACCAGATAATCCCCCCTCTTATCAGCTTTTAGTTGACAGTAGCTCCTCAGATGGGAGTGGACACATGTTCTACTTCTATCTCCATGCTGGGATTTTGTCTGGCTTGGGCTGGTGAGTCTTGTGCTGATATGTGCAAATATGAACTCAGTATTCCTGCCACGTATGGAAGTCATTGACCATCTCTCGATTTTATACATTTTCTTCCTCATCTTCTGCAATTGTTCATGAACTTTGGAAGGAGAAGACACAGTATCTGTTCCATTTATGTTCCATGGTATATGTGCTCCATTTTTTATGCAACAGTTACATTCTCTTATTCTGTACACCATGACTAGTTGTGGATCTCTGTGTTAATGTTCATCTATTACAAATAGAATTATCTTTGACAAGGTTTGAGAGATGTACTAACTATACATATAGGACAAACTATTGGAAGTCAGTTGAATATTATATCTATTTAGGTAAATTACAATAGTAGACTCTCCCCTACAGCCTAGGACATTACCAGCTATAGGATTTTGGTCCCAGCAATGGTGCCACATATGAGTTCCATCTTATAGAGTAGGGTAATGTTGGCTGTTTTCCTTAATAAAGTGACATATATCTCCTGTCTTGCTCGATTCTCCAGGACTTTTATCAGAAAGGAATGTTTGGTCTTGTCAAAGCTGTTTGCTGAACCTAATGAGATGATCATAATTCATGCCTTTGAGTCTCTGTGTGGTGGACTATATTTTTTGTTTATGTATATTGTACCATCCCTGCATTTAGGCAATAAAGAAAAATCTATCAAATTGAATACTATTTTAATGTATTCAATTGTATACAAGTATTTAATTGGGAATTTTGAATCTAGATTTATCAGAGATATTGGTGAAAGTTTTGACTTTTTTGTTTGTTCTTTGCTTACCTTTTATATTTAGTTTCATAATAAAATTCTGGAAATTTTATCTTTTTCTGTTTAACGGAAGAGTTTGAGTTTAGCTCATAGTTGTGTACTGTTCTTGTTGGTGGTGGTATTTGGCAGGAAATATTAAAAAAGTTATCCTGCCATCTCTCCTGCCCCACCTGTCCATGTTCCTGCTCTACTACTCATACTGGTGGGCCACAACACTAAGTCCCAGTGGTCCCGCTGGGCATGTTCTCTCTGCTGAGCTACTCCCTCCCAGCCAGGCAAGATGAACTTACTTCTACACACCCTATGATCAGTCAGCTCAACGCCTAGTTACCCAGTAGAAACATGACTCTTAAAGCTTAATTATCCAATCAGATTTATATAAGATCAAAATTTACCAGATGCCAATACATTAATTTCAGAGCCAATTGATAAAGATAAAGCTTTAACCCAATTATTCTAACCTTGTGAAAATCTTAGCTACTTGTGGCTGTTTAAAGCCACATGGGTCAGGATCATCTTCCTGTTCTTCTGCCTTCACGTTGGCTTCTCTCCTCTCTCCTGCCACCTCTCTGTCTGTCTCCTAGCTCTGCCTCCCTTTTCCTGTCCAATCACAGGCCTGCCACTGCCCTAATATGATTGGATAGAGAAAATCCTGCAACAGCGGTACTTAGAAGAATGGAGCCTACAAAGGAGGTAGACTAAAGTATCGCATAATAGCCAACTTTATTCAGAGCATCAGTTAATTTATGTTTTTGAGGGCTAAGAAAAATCTCATAAGTGAAGAGTACAATCACAAGGGCAAGCCAGACACGGCACATAAGCTGAATGTGTTAGTCATGTCACAGTAATGGTTTTACTTAGAAGTACATAAGCAAATAACACTAGTCTGTTGTAATAATCTGAAGTAAACTAACTCCTATCTGTTAGACCTGGGATGGACACAAAAGCAGTCTCCAAAACAATTATGTGTTTTAAGGAAATTGGTCATGCGACTTTTATCTTGGCTTCTTAGACCACTCAGAATCCTACTCAGAAATCTACTCTCTTAGCTCCACTTGGATCATCTTTCAACATTAATTCTTCTCTGAAGTTCTGGTAGAATTTTACCCTGAATTCGTATGGCCATGAGATTTTTGGGGCGACTTCGAAGTACTATTTCTGTCATGTTTGGTGTTATGGGTATTTTGGAATTATTTATCATCTTTATTTAGTCTAGTAGGCCATATATAGAAAGGTATTCATTTCCTTTATATTTTCCAGTTTGGCAGAATATATATATATATATATTTAAAGTATGCCCTTATGATTCTGATTTTCCTGAATATCTGTTGAAATGTCTCCTCTTTAGTCTGTAGTTTTATTGATTTGAACTTCTCCCTTTCTTTTGGTTAATTTGAGTGGGGGTTTGGTAATCTTGATGATCTTTTCAAAGAATTATCTCACTGTTTCATTAATTATTCATATTATTTCTTTCATTTTTATTTCACTAACCTCAGCATTGACTTTACTTATGTCTTCCTATACATTGGATGTTTTGGGTGATGTTTGTTCTTGTTTTTTCAATATCTTCAGTTGCAGCATTAAATTTTTAACTTGTGATTTTTTTTAAGATTTACTATTTATTTATTTATTTATTTTTGATACAGGTACTTAGTACTATAAACTTTCCTCTTTAGTATTACCTTCCTTGTATTCTATAGATTTCATTTTTTGGATATTATGTCTTTATTTTTATTCAATTCTAGGAATTAAAAATTTCCCCTTTGAATTTCTTTCTTCATGTACTTGCCATTCATTAGTGTATTGCTTAGTTTCCATAAATTTGTATACTTTCTGTATCTTTAATTGCTACTAGTGTTCAGTTTTTTTCTTTGCTTACTTTCTTTGTCCTCAAATATGTGGTAGATTTTTAAGAGAATATCCTTGACTTCTGAGAACTTGTATTGTTCAGTTTGAATGTTCTAAATGTATTCATTGGATCCATTTGATTTACAATATCAAAGATACTAGTTAGATCTACTTGACTGCATTTAAATCCAGATTTTCTCTATTTAGTTTGTTTTTGGAGAAACTGTATATTGTTGAGAGTTCTATACTGAAATCACTCACTAGCACTGTGTTAAAATCAATCTGTAGTTTTCAGTCTAACACTGTTTGTTGTTTATTTTTTTATGAATATATGTATTTTTATGTTGGTTGAATATATATTTGGGGCTGTAATATCCTGTTGGTAGATTTTTTTCTTTGTGAATATGAGCATTCTGGTTTTTCTTTTCTGCTTAGTTTTTGAGTGGAAATCTATTTTGTCAAATAGTTGAAGCTTGTAACTTAGTTCTTTTAGCTTGGAATAACTTTTTACATCCTTATACCAAAAAGTGGTGATTATTATTATTTGTAAAGTGTGTTTCATGGAGGGAGAAAAAGGATGTATCTGGTAGAACTATTGTATGAGAACTTCATAAATTCTCATGTTAAAAATGTATTCATGTCACCACTGATTATAAATCACTCAAAAATGATGCAAACTAGAAAATGTCTATGCTTTAGAACAGTTTAAGTTTGGACAAATATGTTTCACTCCATCTTTTCAAGTATATCCATAGTTCAGTAGCTCCTACCATGTTTACTCAACACTAATTACATCAAGTTTTGGAAACTGGGCTGGACTCCAGAGTTAGGTACTGGAATCCTCCATGATCATCCATCTGGAGTTCGTGCTTTACTGAGGAGGGAGCTCATGTAAACAAGTTTCTTGCTTATCAAATTCATAACAGGTTTCCCCCTACTCTATCCTCAGTCTAATTAGACTCTCTCTGCCCATTCACCCTTAGGCAAATTCATGGGCTGCTGAATTGTTCTCTTTACTCTAGACATATTGTTTCCCTTGTCTGGTTAGCTAATTGTTATTTAAAAATTATGCATATTTATGTAATATAATGTGATGTTTTTACTCAAGTATGTAATGTGTGATAATAATTCATAGTATGTAACATATCTATGTTGTTAATTATTAATCATTTACTTTGTCAAGAATATTTGGAGTCCTCTTAGCTGATTTGAAATGATATTTTTAGCCATAACTATGTTGCTGTTCAATGAAATACCAGACATGATTTTATAACGATTACCCAATGTTTCCTTAATGTTTATGAATTTTTCATATAATGTCTGATATAAATATGAAGAATATATAAAAATATTTTTTTCATTTATTAATCATTTAACTATTTTACAGTTTAGAAACTAGTGCCTGGTCTTTATTAGCTCTTTTTATTCATTGAGGTTTTAGAAGAATGTCATAGATAAAATAAATAAAAAAGAAATTATTAATTTTATTTTTTTATATTTGCCAACAAATCTAGTGCTGGGTAGTCAAACAATGGTTTCTAACCCAGTAGCTTCTTTATCCACGAAGTCATATGCCTCAACAGTTCCTACCTGGCAATGGTGGCTGGAGGACTCTATTGTAGTGACTGGCCTTCTTTTGACACTGGAAAGTTGAAGAAGCTAAGTTTTGAGGGCCAAGTATAACAATGATAGCAGGGTAGATGAACTCACCAGTAATGAACAAAGGTAGGAAGATGAAAGCAGAGTTGCTTTTTCTTAGACTTCTTAAAAACTAGGCTGTCACTGGAAGCTACTGTCTACTCTGGTAGAAGATTTTCTATGAATCCCATTTAGTTCTTCCTGGAAATTAACTTCATAGACTAATCAACAGGGCTGTGTCTTAGCTGGATTCATATTTGATCAAGCTGTAAACGAATATCAAACATCACAAGTCCAACCTTTGTCAACTTGATATACAAGCACATCTCATTATGGATTTCTAATTTGCAAACAAAGAATGTAATCATATAGTTCACACCTATTCCATACACAAGTGAAACATATTATTTCTTCCTAAACAAATAGGAAATTCTCTTGAAGAATGCTTAGTCATTTAAATACAATAACAGAGTGATAATGTGGATTTGCAACAGCCAAGTGCTGGTATTATTTCAATAAATTAATACATATTAAGTAATTTGAGAAAATAAGAAAATATATTCACTTAATATGTATGATTATATACACAAAAATTCTTAAAATATACATTAGAAATACTCATGGCAATGTCAATTCTTATTTATGTAGCCAATTTTGTAGACTTAGCTAGAATTTTAACTACCCATAGATCAGAGCATTTAAACCCATTCTTTGTTCCCTCTGCCTTCAGCAAATACCTTGACTCTTTATGTTAAAGATGGTCTCACAATTTCACTTCTGAAGGATTTGAAACCTTTACTATTCTGCTTGCATTGTATTGTTGTAGTGTCTTTTGACCTTAATAATAGGGAATGATAATATCAAGGAATACTTTGAAGGTTCTACTGTACTCCAGACATGTTCTTCCTTATCTCATTATGAAATGAGTTATTGGTCTCAGGAAAATGCTCACACAACCTAAAGTATTTTAGCAAGGTAAATGCTTTGTTTCAAGTAGGTACACAAACTCATTGGGAGATATTTTTTACCTAATAATGGGGGAAACTGTGTCTCAGTCTGAGTGATCAAGGATTAGCCTCACATTTTTATATAATTAGAGAAATTTAAATGGCACAATTCTGCTACTGTAACTTACTGATAAAATGACTCTTAATGATATACTCCTACCCACAGATTAAAACATTGTTCATCTCTCATCAGAGAAAGTTTTTCTTGCAGTAGATGGAAATAGACACAACCAACTGGAAAATTTGAAGAAAATATGAGACCAGAGTCATTTGCCCCAAGGTCTCTTCCTGAAACTTTTCCCCTCGAAGGATCTAAGCAGAACACAAGGAAAGACTGTTAGAGGTAGAATTGGTGAATGGCTCCAAGGAAACAATGTTTCCCAACAAGACAAGACTGATAAGCATAGAAACTCCCAGAGACTATGATAGCAAACAAATTCTACACATGTTCAAACTAGACAAAATTTCTGCTCTGAAAATCCTACAAAATCCCATTGCTAATCAAGAAGCTAATGGCAGTTGTTGGGAAAAGGAAAATCAGTTGTTTTCCAATGGAGCATCACTAGATATATCATAAAGGCTCCTACATAAAACAAACTCCATGTTTGGTTTCTTTGCAGAATTGAGGTGTGTGTGTGTGTGTGCGTGTGTGTGTGTGTGTACCTGCCTGTACACTTTTTGTTTTCTTTTGCTATGTTCCGTCTTATTGTTTTTTAAAATTTGATTGTTTTGATTTTTCATTTTTTGCTGTTTTCTTCTTTAAGAAAAAGAAAGATCATAAAGAAAGGAAGATGGGGAGGATCTGGGAAGAGGTGGGGGAGGGAAATTTAATCATAATATGGAAAGTTATTCAATAAAATTAGATTTAAAACCAGCACAGGTAAGAAATAGAATGCAAACTTGACTACAGCATGCAACCTAGAATGTACATTTTGACTTGTAGGAAAGTTTATCCAATTGTTTTTTTACAGTATTCTCCTTAAAAGTAGAGCTTTCCTTATTTAACTCTTTGATAAAAGGTAGTACATTTCCTTTACAGTTTTCACATATCTATTGTGGACCAGCATTTGAATTGTCTGCTGGTGATCAAGGTCATCCATCACTGCTAACACTACAGAACTCTTCTTAGACTATTGGTTCAAGGGCATCAGGAGGCCAATGTTGCCAGGGGCAAGTTATTTTCTAATTCAATTAAATGTTTGTTGTTTTTCCTCAAACTAAAGCTACCAGTCTAACAGAGCATAAGTTCATAAGAATAGAAACCAAAAATTTTGGTAATGGGTTACTAATAGTAAATCTACCTTTTAATCGCTAGATTCATGAATCCTGGCTATAAGAGAAGATACACAATAACAACAAAAAAGGCTTGTTCAAAGCATAAATACCTTCTGGAGGACCCTGTCCAGGCCTCCAGATAATTTCCACACAGTTGGCATTGTAACTGTGTCTTATAAAGTCTACACTACCATTCTATCAGGGCATATTTATCAATATGATAAGAAATGGTAAGACTAGTAAATTCCATGAGCATGGGTCCACTACTATAATCTTGTTTGTGAGGTGAGTTCTTTAATTACAGCAGTAGCATCCTGTAAATACACCGATTATAGTTTCAACAGAAATATTATCTGTAAGAAAGACAAATCAATATCCAGGATAAGTACCTATTCCACTAAGGGCAAGTTGCAGGTATTTCACACGGAAGTGGACCAATGGTCACTTGCTGGTCACCTTAGAAATAGTGACATATTGTTGATTTGTGTCTTCTGTTGACAGATTTGGCACCCTACATCCTAGCTGTAGTTATATCAGCTTTCAGTCCACATTCTTTTTTTTTTTTCTTTTTTTCTGAGCACAGAGATTAGTATTATCTTCCATGTTGAAATTTTCAGAAGATAAAATATCTGTGTCACTGCTGGGTAGTGTGAAGCTATCTGTCATGTGCACAGATAGACAGGAAACATTTTGTTTATGCTTCTTATGTAGCCACATGCCTGGTTTCTTGAAGAGAGTACCACTTAAACTGTGATTTGTTGAACTTGATAAAATTTATTTATTGATCTCCAACAAGACTCTGGTAAATAATTAAGTAATGTTAGATAGTCAGTATCCACAGGAAACTGTGAAGTTAGTGGAGATTTGATTCAGTAAAATGTAGTTATTTAGGAAAAGTAGGAACAAGTGTTGATCAATGTTGACAGGAGATAGGAAAAATTGTATATTTTTTGTGTTGTTCAGACACGAAATTTATATGACTCTGTGAGTATGCTTTCTGTTTCTGTCTCTGTTAAATTTATGTCAACTTGACAGAAGGTAATGTCATTTGGGAAGAGGGACTCTGAATTGAGAAAATGCTTCTGTACAGATTGGCTTGAGGGTGAGTCTTTAGGGCATTTTCTTGATTTATGAGTGAGAAGACCCAGCCCACTGTGAGAGGTGCCAACCCTAGCCAGATGGTACTGATCTGTGTTCAAAAGCCTGTTGAGCAAGATGTGAGAATCAAGGCAGTAGGCAGCATTCCTCCATGACTTCTGCCTCAGATACATCCCTTACATTCCTGCCTTGAGTTCATTTTTGGACTTTCTTTGCTGATGGACAGCTATGCATAAATGTAAGCTGAAAAAAGCCCTTTCTTCAAAATTGCTTTTTCATCTGATATTTTGTCACCACAGCAGAATCCCCAAGACATAAATTGGTACCAGAAAATAGATTATTGATGTTACAGATCTGATTATATTTTAGCAAGGATTGCAGAGGGACTTTGGAACTCTAGGCCAGAAAACTAAGCAAGTACTCAGGGGTTGATGATCTGTTTGCAGGAATTTAGAAGGTATTGCTGAGAGCAGTTCAGATTATAGATGTCTATCTTATCATGCTTCAGAGAGAAGCAGACTCTATCAAGGCCATTCATGTAATAGTCTGAATTAAGAGCTACTAAAGTGAAACCTATTCTTTGATGGAATAATTGGATAATCATCTCTGATTAAGAGATCACCAACATTCAGGTTACATCTTCTGGAAACTGTTTTTTTTCATTAGCAGACATAAGGTGTAAGCTAAGGGTATACCATGTCCTGGCAGCCAAACTTGATACTTTTAAAAATCTCCCAGGTGGTATTGGTTTTGAGGCATAAAGTGGTCATGGGGAACAGCTGAGGCTTGGCAGTGAGAGGCCAGGAGAGGCCACTGGGGAAAATATAGCCTCAGTTGCAGTAGAAGTACCAGGTTTGAATGGATCATGGAAAGAAGTTAAAACTTGAAAGAGCCAGAGCCTCAATGAAAGCAAAAGAAATCTACTAGTGAAGATGCACTCCAGCTGCAACATAATACCCCCAGTTAGGGCGATGTGAGCACCCTGAAGAGTCAAGCAAGGACAACAGCAGCAGCTATGGAGTAGGGGGCCTAAGCTTGTTAGTGAAAATATGAGTGCTGAGGAAGGGAGACAGAAAAGTGGCACAACCAAGGAACTCTGTGGCACATAGGATCTGGAATTGTAGCTGGATGTTAGGTTTATATGCCACATCGACAAGAGTTCAATTATATTAGCTATATTTTTTGTCACCACTTGACACAAGCTGGAGTCATGTGAAAGGAGGGAAACTTAATTGTGAAAATTATCAAAAAAACTGGACTAAAGGTAGGCCTTTGGGACCATTTTCTTTATTGACAATAGAAATAAAAGGGCCTAGTCCACTATGGATTGTGCTACCCAAGGCAGGTGGTGCCTGTCTGCATAAGAAAATAGAGTGAGCAATCCACAAGAATGAAAGGAATAATCACTGATTTTTCATAGCTTCTGCTTCAGTTCTTCCTTCAAATGTCCTATCTTGAGTTCTTGCCCTGATTTCCCCTAGTTAGAAACTGAAATAAACCACTTACTCTACAAAGTACTTTTGGTAAAGGTGTTGTGTGTAGCAGCAGAGTTCCAATACACTGCCCTAAATATCTGAAACATTTAAATGTTAAAAAGGAAAGCTTCATTGTGCCATACAGCTTGAAGTACTTCAATATGCAATCAATGTATCTACTTGATTATAGACCTATAAGAAGAACATCATGGATATGTGTAAGAGTAAAATATTTACTTCATATTGTGGAAATAAAAGAGAATGAGAATGACGTTGGAGTTCTAGTATGCCCCTCAATACTGGATATGTACCCAATGACATGGCCTTCTAATAAGCACTACATTTTAAATGTTCCACCACCTCCTCATAGCGACATAGACTGGATATCAATTCTTCAACACATGGGCCTTTGGTCTCTCTTATTAAGCCCACAGCATTAATTAGAATCATCATTATAATTACCAAATAATTCCTTCTATTAAGAGTAATTTTCATATACTTGAGAGTTACTTGCTCATGCACCTTGTATCTTCTCACTCTTAGTTGTTTTTTATGGACAGTAGAGCACAACTTTAATGTATTGGATATACAACAAAACCCAGCACCCAGTGGATTGTCAATATGTGTTAATAAAGCAATAAAATACATGTATTAATGCAACTGTTTTAAATTGGAAGACTGGAGTTATGCATGATTGGGAGACAGCTTCTCTACAAATGCAGCCAGTGCCATTAACTGCTGATCCATCTCTCCAGCCCTAAGCCCCATTATTGTTGATTCATTACAGACTTTTTGTAGTTTTATTTATAGTTGGAGACCCTAGAGCATGAAGATGTATAGCTGAGCATCTTGGTTGACTACTGTTGGCTTCAAAATGTGGTTTTCTGTAACATATGTGCCAGTTTTAAGATAGATATAAGAAACTGCAGATAAGATTAACTCTGAAAGACTGTCCTTTGTAAAGGAATAAATATAGAGAGGAAACTGACATTAGTAAAACAAACATCTGCCTACTGTCAATACAACTTTCTAATATCCCATGTAAACTTAGGAATATTTTCATAACAAAAAGAGGTTGAAATATGACACTCAGTCCAATCAAAGGTTGCCATAGGTGCCTGTAGTCTGGAGTCTTTACTTATATACTTCCAAAAGCCTTGCTTCCTTCATTCTTCTAAAATCTACCACTCACCTCGTTCTCTTAGAAGCCCATTCACTCCTTGATTATCATATACTTCCACTACATTGTCCTGATGTGTATATGTGCATTGATGTTTTTTACATCTTTTCTTGTTAATCTGTATGTTGACTATTTTATTGAGCAAAATTAATGAATTTTCCAAATAAATAGCAAAAAATTAAATTTTCTTGGGTTAGACTGCACCTGAATTCATCACATTGTGTACCTTCATTTGTACAAAGGACAAAAAGCACAGAATGTTGAAATTAGTAGACAGTGGATTTTGAAATATTATCACTTTTCTCAAGGTCTTTCTTTATAAAGTTTTATTTTTCATATCATTTGTGTTATCTGTGTACTTCAGCATAGAGTACTCACTTTGTCCAGATTTTATAACAATATACCAAGTAATGTCCAGGCACCTCAGCAGCTCTGGCTTACAGATTGATTATAGCCCAGTATCTTTCTACTATGGAGTAAAAAATGCAGACATAGCACCACCCTACCCATAATTCATGGGTGCAGGCTCCTTTCTGGTGTTGAGAATGGAGAGCTGATGAGTATGTGAATGACATTTGGGATAACATGTCTGTGTTTGACCAATCACAGTTCTAAGAAAAGAAATCACAATGTACCATAAGCTTTCAGAGACAATACTTGTAGGAAAATGAGATGTGTTATTGGTGAATGACTACGTGGGTCAAAGGGACATTGTAACATCTCTGTTGAATCTACCTTACCATATATGACTGAAAGTCCTCCTGTCTTCTTGCTCATTTGCCTCTTCACCAACTCCTCCTTTTACTTCCAAGCACAATCTGCTTCTCTTAACATCATGTGTGAGCAGACCAATCATGTGCCAACATAGTGCCCAGAAGCTCATTACTATTTTTAGCAATCATACTTCACCAGTGACCTTTATTAGAAACACAAATTTTGTTCTTTTTTGCTACAGTGAAACAATGTTTGGTCTATTTTCCAATTCTAAAGTTATTTTTATACTCACAAGCAGGACATGTCATTTTTCCCAATTAAATTTCAACTTGTTTGATTTTGCCTCTCATTTTATTCTGAGAGCTGTTTCAATCAACCAAGGAATTACTATCTTGTTGAGGTTTTTAAAAAGCGATGTGATGGTAAGGTATCTAAATTTAATCAAAGACCTTCTCTTTGTCCATAAAAATTTCTTTCCTTGTGGACATGAGTCTTCTAAATCATCTTAGTCACTTTTATAGTTAAATAGGCAATTGCAGTTTACCTCATACTGTCACATAGCTTATATACTTTGGTTTGCTCTTAAAATAGTACAGAAAAGCATTTTATATTAAATGCTGAGCCTTAACTATATTATGCTGACAGCATTTCTACAGCCTACCAGTGTAAGAATGTTAAAATGAAGTGGAGTGTAATGTGTAGAAATTTGGGATAGTCTTTCCATACAAAGTGTCTGGAAAGCAGCTTTTATACCCTTTCCAAAGCTTCACAGAAGAATGTGCATTGGTTTCTCTAGAGTTGTGCTGTTTCTCCCATTCTTCACTTTAATTTTTTTCAAATCCTATTTTTAATGATGGTTCCTAAATGCTTTAACATTCCTTGTAATCCACAAGAGGTAGTGGCAAAGAAAAAAAAGGATACACAGGAAGTGGACCAGTTTAGAAAGATTCTTTGGAGCAACTCCTGTCTGTGTTATCTGGAAATCAGTAGTTCAGTTCACAGGTTAGCAGGCAGCTGCACTCAGTCCACTTGCAAACACCTCATGGATAGACCAGTCATCCAGTTCTGTAGAGTTGCGTGACCAAACAGAGATAGCTAGGCCTCAGTTTTCCAAAGAACCCTTAAGTTTCTGCTTCACTTCACCCTCAGTAGAGGTCACTGAAAACATCTTGTTGATTTTATGTCATCTATCGTAGTACATAATACATTTTGTATAACAAGCATTCTTTATTCTTCATGTGTACTTAGCTCTCTCTGTCTCTGTCTTTCACATACACACACACACACACACGCACACATCTACACATCTTCCAGTTCATTCTTATATTCTTATATTGGTTATTTCTTTTTGTGGAGGAAAAGAAATTCTAATTTCTAATTTCTTAACTATGATGTGTGTAACCAAAGGCTGATTAAGAAGGAAATGCAAGCAAATATTAATACAGGTCCATCAAATATCCATAGAAGATATGCAAGGCCAGTGTTAAATGTCAAAGAGGTGAGCTAGATCTCTCTGCCTTTATATCATTATTCTATTAAAGTAAATGCAATGGGTGGGAGACGGTGTAGGGAGAGGACTATGAATGAGCAAAGCTTATTCTGTGGATTCAAGTTAGATTCTCTACTACCGATAATCTCATGTGATTTATTCTTTTTGGTACAGAGAAGGAGATTCCTTTCAAATAGGGCCACTTCCCTCACAAAATGATAATTATCTCTATGTTTGAAGATATTCCCATATCTAGTGTTTCTTAAAAAATAATTAAAATAACCCTTTAATGTTTAAATAACCCTTTACTCAAAGGAGCATATTTTGGCAGGATATTATGTAGACTCACAGTTGTGTTCAGAATATAGGAAGACACAGCTTTACCTTGTCACCAGTCAGGTGGCTTCTACCAGTTAGAGATCCATTTTTTCTATTCCCAAAGATAAATAGCAAGAGAAAGTTGCATAGCTATTCCTAGATGCAGTATGTTTGAAAATAAGAACAACAATAACAAACAAAACCAGACAATTACTCGGAGCTCAACTGTCCAGAAAGCCACCAAGATCTACAAAAGAGGGAAGAGGGGATACATATTCGACTGTCAGATTGTTTGGGGGGGTGGATGTTTATAGGAAGGAATGAGGATATGGTGGTTTGAATAAGAATAGCTCTATAGACTCATATATTTGAATGCTTAGTCCCCAATTGGTGAACTGTTTGGGAAGGGTTAGGAGGTTAGGAGATGTAGCCTTGTTGTAGGAGGTGCATCACTAGGGGGTGAGCTCTAAGATTTCAAAAGCACAAATCAAGGTATAAAAGCTCTCAGCTCCTTCTCCAGAACCATACCTGCTGTTGACTGCCACAGTCCCTGACATAATGAACATGCATTCACCCTTTAAAACTGTAAGCAAGTCCCTGGTTAAATGCTTTCTATTAAAAACTTTGCCTTGCCCAATATGTCTCTATAGTAACTAAGATGAGTTTTTAAATTGCTTTGCACAGGCTGAAGTAGCCATCTCTCTACTTCAGACTGCATTGCTTTTTTGGAAGAGTTATGGCACTTACATAAGTTATCTAAAGCCTGATACGTCAAATGATTATACTCCAGATGAAGTACACTTTCTTACTGCAAAGCTAAGATTAAAGAGTGCCTGAAAGGAAGTGAAAACTTACCTGAAAATCAGCTTAAGGGACAAACCTCTGTCTGTAGAGGACTTGGCTAGACCTCAACAGTTCAATTAGTAAAATGATTGTTCATTGCACTGTCTTATATCAGACACTTAGAATATTAGATTGTCCTTTAATTCTTGAATGTATAATATGAAGACACTTGTATTATTTTCTGTTATTTTCTTCCTTTTGGTCAGTGTGGAAAATTCTTTTTTTTTTTTTTT
>NW_022196909.1:70045971-70051913 GCF_008632895.1 Mastomys coucha | reverse complement strand
TTTTTTTTACTGTTTTGAATCTCTTTGATTTTTCTGCTTGAATGAGTACAACCCCCAAATTCAAGACCATCTGAGCTTACCTTACTGCCATGTCCATCATTGACTCAGCAAAACACCTGGTACATGGTCTGGGCATCATCATAGTAGTGGGTAAGCAACTGAGTGCAACCCCCAAATTCAAGGCCATCTGAACTGCATAGCAAACCTTTATTTGAAACAAAACAGAACCAGTGAATAATGAAAGGAGCATATACAACAAAACAAAGTAAGAGCTGAAAGTGATGAGAAAACCAAACTTGAATGAGAATGAATTTTCTCTCTTCTTTTCTTCCTTCCTTCCTTCCTTCCTTCCTTCCTTCCTTCCTTCCTTCCTTCCTTCCCTCCCTCCCTCCCTCCCTCCCTCCCTCCTTCCCTCCCTTCTTCCTTCTTTCCTTCCTTCCTTCCTTCCTTCCTTCCTTCCTTCCTTCCTTCCTTCCTTCCTTCCTTTATTTTTTTTTAAAGCCAAGATTTCTTTGTGTATTCTTGTAGCCCTATGGCCTGTCCTGGAACTCACTTTGTAGACCAGAGGCCACTTTGTAGACCAGGCTGGCCTCAAACTCAGAGGTCCTCCTGTCTCTGTCTCCCAAGTCTACAATCAAAGGTGTGTATGATAACACTGCATGGCTAGCAATTTTCTTCTTTAGATCCAGGAATCTTGACATCATATTTAGCTGAAGAAATTCTGTGTCAAAATTATTCAAGCCTGAGATGAAAAATGATGCACAATTGAGGTAAATAATGGTTTTGATTACATAATGAGTCTTGAGCATATTATAAATAGCTTGTTTGGTTGTATTAATTACAGGATCTTTATTTTTGCTATGTTTTAAAACCAGATAATAGACTTAAATATTTTTTATCCACCAAAAACAAACTTAATAAAATATAAAATATAGATCCTGAAGCAAGACTCAAACTTATGGAGTCAGTTATAATAAGGGAAATGAAATGAGACCATTTGTGTTAATTTAATTTTTTACATTTACTTGTTTATTTAAATGATAACTGTGTGCCAGACCATTTCAGATATATCAGAATGATATAGGAAATGTGAGCAGCCATTGCACACCCTGAAATTAGCTATCCCCAGTTGGAGGCACACCTGAGACACGTGCTACCTGATGACTTTGCCTTGGCTATAATGGTATTGTTATAGACACAGACAAGCAGTTTTCACCTCTTTCCCAGTTTTCTATATTTGTCCCACTATTACCCTTAACATATTCTGCGTTCATGTTTTCTGTAGTAATCTGTGTCTCGAGTCTTAAAGTCTGTCTTTGAGTCTATTCTTTGAAAATAAATTATATTCCTAGAAAAACAAAATATAAGGGTTCTATACCATCAAGACCCTGTCTTATACATGCTCTTTATATGATAGAATTTGTTATGTTTTAGTTGCTTTTTTTTAGAACTGCTACATATATGAAGATTTGGTTTCAAAAGTGGCAGTTATAAATCATTGCATATAGGTAGCATTTCTATTTCTTACCTTACTGCCATGTCCATCATTGACTCAGCATACAGTGCATTTTAGTAAGTATCTCATTTCCAGTTGGTTAATGCATACTTTTTAGTAGCTATATAAAATCTTCCTTATCCTTTTCAGCTAGGCAAAGCTGGCTAATGGTGTGCTTCAAATATTTTATGTTCCTTTGAATTTTTTTCTTCCTTGCTTTTTTATATACTAAGAAATGCATGCTAAAAATTTCTAGTTGAATCATTAATTTTTTAATTTATTTCTATTCTTTGAGTATCTGCTTAATATATCTTATAGACATTAAACCAAATACATAAAAATTCATAGTTTGTTATTTTATTTTCTCACATGTTTAATCATTTACCACTGTAAATGTATTTATATTTTCTTTGTTAGTATTTTTCTTTTTCCTTTCTCAATTTTGCCCTCTATGTGACCTAATAATATTTAAGTAACTCATTTATATCTTGTGCTTGCTCTACCCCTCTCTTATTTGTTTGGTTATTTTATTCATATGAATTTTACTCTTGAGAAAACTTGCATCATTTTACCATCTACCATCTTGACTTTCTCATTCTTCTTCTTGCCTGCATTCATCTTCACATTCACAGGCCTTAGCTCCAGGTCTTTGGGAGGAGAATCAGCTTCTTTCAGTAGCTAGCTTTGTGAGTAAGTCAAGTCTTGTATTTCCCATTCCTATCTCTGTCTATTACCATCTTCATATGCACAGAGCTAGCTCCAGACCATGGCCACCTCTGGGAACTTGCTTCTACTCTCTCCCATATTTCCTCTACAAGATGTGTATACTTACAGGTCTCCTGCAAACACACGGCTTTGAGGCCATCTTTGTCTTAGAATAAATGAATCTAAGGACAAAGGATTTCAAAAAGCAACCATAAAATTTATCAAAGAATTTAAGGAGTTTAAATAATGCATAAAGAAACACTTAATTGGAATTCAGAAAGATAAGAATAAATTCCTGGATGGTGTTCAATAAAATGCAAATATATGAATGAATGAATGTACAAAAAATACAAAATTTGACTTAAGAAATTATTAAGAATCTTGGAATATTAAAGAAATCTCAAGTTGAAAGTGGAATTATAAAACTCAGCAATCCAAAAAGAAAATTCAAGGGAGGCCATCACAGGTAGAAATGATCAAATAGAAGGTAAAATAATAGTTCTGTAAGACAAAGTAAAAGTATTAAACCACAGGAAAAAAAGAATATAAACAAAAAAATAAATAAAAGCTTGAGAAAAGAGCATTCAGGAAACATGGAATAACGTTCAAATAGCAATCTTCTAATTATAGGCAGAGATGGGAGAGAAGAATCCCACATAATTGGTGTAGAAAAGATCTTCCACATGATTATAAAATAAAACTTCCCTGACCTGAAAAAAAGTCATACTCATACAGATAAAAGAAGCATAGAGAAACCCAATTAGAGAATATCAGAAAAGAAACTCACCATGGCATCTAATAATTAAACACCACTATAAACAATAATAGCAAAAACAACAACAACAAAAATGTTGAAAATTGCAAGAGAAAAAACCACAAATAATATGTAAAAGAAAACTCATTTGAATAACAGTTAATTTCTTAATGACAAACAACAACAAAATGCCAAAATTACAGACCAATATTTCTGATGAAAGTCAATTTAAAAATTGCTAATAAAATACTGCCCAACCAATTCAGGCATGCATCAAGAAAATCATCCACTACCGTCAACTTGTTATGGCTTAACACATTTAAATGTACTTAAGGATAAATATCAGATTATCATCTTAATAGATGCAGAAAATTATCATTGACAAATTTCAACATACTTTGACAAAATCTAACATCCTTCCATGATAAAAGTCCTAGAAAAAGTATGACTAGAGAGAATATTATTCAACATAATGAAGACTATGTATAACAAATCAACAACAACATTGACCTGATAAGAGAAAATCTTGAAGCAATATCTTTAAAACTAGTAGAGAGTAAGGACTATCTACCATTTGCAATCATTTTCTCTGAAGTTATTAGCACAACATAGAGAGGAAAAACAAGAGAAAGAAATTAAACTGTATACATATGAAAAGAAGTCAAAATATCTATATTTGCAGACCATATGTGCTGTGTAATAAACTCACATCTGAATCAACTGAATCTAACCAATACGTACAAAACTTTCATACAAATACTGAAGAGTATACATCCTTCTCAGCACCCATGAAATCTCAACAAAAATTGAACCAAGCTTCAACCAATACAAGAAAATTGAAATAACTCCTTATGTCTTATCAGATCATCATGGACTAAGCCTGGACTTAAACAACAGAAACAACAGAAAATCTACAAACTCATCAAAACTGAACAACTCTCTACACAATTACCAACAGGTCATAAAAGAAATAAAGAAATTAAATACATCGTAAAATTCAATAAAAATGAAGGAACGACAATGAAAGTGGTGCTAAGGGGAGAAGTCAGAGTGCCAAATACCTTCATAAAGAAACTGGAGAAATTTCATACTAACAACTTAACAACATACCTGAGAGTTGTAGAACAAAAGGAAGCAAACCAAAGAGGAGTAGATGACAGAAAATATTCCAACTCAGGGCTAAAATAAGTTAGAAACAAGGGAACAATTCATTGAATCAATGAAACTAAAGGCTAGTTCTTTCAGAAAAACAACAAGACAGAGAAATCTCTTAAATAAACTAACTAAAAGGCAGAGAAACAATATCCAAACTAACAAAATTGGACATGAAAATGAGGTATATAGTAACAGATGATTTGGAAATAACATGCAAAGGAATCAAAAGGTCTTACTTCAACAGTCTGCATTCCACAAAAGTGGAAAATCTAAATAAAATAGATGGTTTTCTTGATAGATTCCACTTACCAAAGCTAAATCAAGATTAGGTAAACAAACTTAAAAATCCTATTACCCCTAAGAAAATAAGAACAGTCAATAAAATCTCCCAATCCTGCCTCCCCATAGCACAGAATTCTACCAGACTTACAAAGAAGAGCTAATACTATACTCCTCAAATTCTTCTCCAAAGTAGAAACAGAAGGAACATTGCCAAACTCATTCTATGAGGCCATAGTTACCATGATACCTAATCCAGACAAGATCTAAGAATTCACAAAAATTTAAAATTAATTTTCTTGATGAAAATTAATGCAAAAAATCAATATAATACTTGCAAACCCAACCCAAGAGCACATCATAAACATCATCCACCACAATCAAGTAGGCTTCATCCCAGAAATGCAGAGATGGTTCAATATACAAAAATCCATCAATGTAATCCATTATATGAATAAACTTAAAACAAAACAAAACATGATTATCTCATTATATGATGAAAAAGACATTGTCAAAATTCAACACCCCTGCATGTTAAAATTCTGAAGAGATCATGGATACAAGGCACATACCTAAACACAATGAAGGCAATATTCAGCAAGCCAATAGCCAACATCAAATTGAACTGACAGAAACTTAAAGGAGTCCTACAGGACAAGAAAAGGCTGGCTACTTTCTCTGTATCTCTTTAATATAGTACTCGAAATTCTGGTCAGAGTAATAAGACAACCAAAGGAGATCAAGGAAATACAAATTGGAAACAAGAAGTCAAAGTATTGTTATTTTCACATGAATACATATATATCCATATGTATATGTATGTATATATATCCCCAAAATTTCTATCAGAGAAGTCCTAAAGCTGAGAAACACCTTCAGCAAAGTGGCTGAACAAAATTAACTAAAATAAAGCAAAACAAAAATTCAGTAGCTGAGGCTATACAAATGGTAAGTGGTCTCAGAAAGAAATCAGGCAAACAATACCATTCACAATAGCTACAAATATTATAAAATATTTCAGTGTAACTCTAGCC
This sequence comes from Mastomys coucha, assembly GCF_008632895.1. Lineage (NCBI taxonomy): Eukaryota > Metazoa > Chordata > Mammalia > Rodentia > Muridae > Mastomys > Mastomys coucha. Next base: position 70,046,491 of record NW_022196909.1, on the reverse strand, counting down.
ATGCAAGTTATAGACCTATATGAAAAGAAATTCAAGTCTCTGAAGAAAGAAATTGAAGATTTATGAAGATGCAACAATCTCCCATGCTCATGGAACAGTAGCATTAGCATAGTAAATACAGCCATCTTACCAAAAGCAGTCTACAAATTCAATTCAATTCCCATTAAAACTCCAAGAAAATTCTTTACAGAGCTTGAAAAAATTATTCTGAACTTCATATGGAAAAACAAAAAGCAAACCACCACCACCACCAACAACAACAAAACAATTATTTAAAGAAAATACTGAGGATAGCTAAAACAATCCTGTACAATTAAAGAACTTTTGGAGGTATCATCATCCTTAATCTCAAACTCTAGTACACAGTAATAGTAATAAAAACTGTATTGAAATAAGCAGGTTAATCAATGGAATTGAACAGAAGACCTTGAAGTTAAAGCCACACACCTATGGACACTTGATTTTTTTTTTTTGATATTTTCTTTTTTTATTTTATTTTATTTTATTTTAGATATTTTCT
>NW_022196909.1:69992922-70040002 GCF_008632895.1 Mastomys coucha | reverse complement strand
GACGCTGAACCCCCTCTGTCACTCAGAAGCTGAGAGGATCGTGTCCCTGCCGCCCTGCGGCTCCCCTGCGAGTCGTGGGGCCTGTGGCTACCAGCTGGCTACTCAGGTCTCAGAAATTCACCCGAGAGAAAATGGCGGATCCCGCCCGGGGCTCTGGCCTAAGGCGCCTCCGGGCTGGCTGCTCCAGTCTCAGAACCTCACCCGAGAGAAAACGGCGGATCCCGCCAGGGTCTCTGGCTTAATGCGCTCTCTGGAGGTAGGCCCTCCACTTGCAGGGAAGGGGCAGAGGAGGACACTGAACCCCCTCTGTCACTCGGAAGCTGAGAGGATCCTGTCCCTGCCGCCCTGTGGCTCCCCTGGGAGTCGTGGGGCCTGTGGCTCCCGGCTGGCTGCTCAGGTCTCAGAAACTTACCTGAGAGAAAATGGTTAGGATACTTGATTTTTGATGAAGAAACCAAAGCTATCCAAAGGGAAAAAGAAAGCATCTTCAACAAATGATTCTGCTTTAAATGGATATCTGCTTGGAGAAAAATACAAATAGATACATATGTATCATGCGGAATAGAACTCAAGTGCAAGTAGATCAAAGACTGCAACATAAGTTCAGATACATTACGTTTAATAAAAGAATGGAGTAGAGCTCAGAGAGTCTTGTGGAAGAGTGGGGGATATAATTAAGGAAGCCAGAGGGGTCAAGGACACCACTGAAAGACCTACAGAGTCAATTAGGCAAGGAACATAGGTGCTGACAGGGACTGGACCACCAACTAAAGAGCATGCATGGATTGGATCTATGACCATCACATGTTTGTAGCAGATGTGCAGCTAAATGGTCACATGGGTCCCCTAGATATTATAGATAGTTTTTTTTTCTCTGACTCAATTGCCTGCCATTGGATCCTTTTCCCCTACTTGGACTGCTTATTTGTGTGCCAGTGAAAGAGTAGGTGCTTGGAAATGCTAGGACTGAGTATCTCAGGGTGAGGTGGTACTCAGTGAGGGCTTCCCCTTTTCTAAGGAGAAGGGGTACAGGTAATGTGAGGAGAGATTTGTAAGGGCAGGACTAGATGGAAACAAAAGAGGGTGGCTGAGATTGAGATATAATGTGAATAAAAAGAAATTTAAAAAAATTAAATGAAAATGTGATAAAAGCATTTTCAAACAAACTGGAAGTAAAATAATTTTACATAGTCCAGACGATAGCTCAGAGATGTACATGTATGTCGCAAACTATAACAATATAATATTGATCAAAAGCACTTAAATAATTCAAAACAAAAAGAAAAGAACACATGAAATATTGAACAGGCAAATGAAGCAAAGAAAATATACAAAGATGGAAGATTTAAAACAACTTATATTCATTTGGCTCAATTTCAATTAAGAATTCATCTTGTTGCTGCAAAATGCCTTTAATTTCTCTATTTTTTTTATGACCCATTGGTCATTGTATAGAGTTTTGCTCAGTTTTCGTGAGTTTGTAAATTTTCTGTTTCTGTTGTTGAAGTCCAGGTTTGGTCCTTGGTGTACTGATGAGATATAAGGAGTTACCTCAGTTTTCTTGCATCAGTTGAGGCTTGCTTTATGCTTACTATATGATCAATTTTGGTTGAAGTTTCATGGGAGCTGAGAAGGATATATTCTTTTGTGCTTGGGTGAAAGTTTTAGATATTGGTTAGGTCAAATTGATTCATAACTTTGAATAGTTTCATTATTTCTATTTTAGTTTCTGTCTCAAATACCTGTCAACTGGTGAGAGTAGGGTGGTAAAGTCTCACACTATTAATACATCAGATTCAATGTGTGATTTACTCTTTAGAAAAGTTTCTTTTTATGATTGTGTATGCACTTGAATATGAAGCATAAGATGTTCAAAATTCAGATGTCCTCTTGGGGGATTTTTTCTTTGATGTGTGTAGACATCTCTTTTGATTCCTTTTGATGAAAGTCTATTTTACTAGACATTTGAATGGCTTTCCCTCCTTGTTTTTCATGTTTATTTGCTTGGAAAAACCCTTTCCCTGCCCTTTACTCTGAAGTAATGTATATCTTTGTCACTGACGTGTGTTTTTCGTTATATAGCAGAGTTATGAATCCTATTTACTTGTCAACTTTATTAGCCAATTAGGTAATTAAGTCCACTGATGTTGAAAGTTATTAATGACCAATGCTAGTTTATTTTTATTTTGGTGATGGTGGTTTTGTGTGTGTGTGTGTTTGTGTGTGTGTGTGTGTGTGTGTGTGTGTGTGTGTGTGTATTTTCCTCCTTCATGGGTTTACTTGTCTGAAATTCCTTATTTCTCATGTTTCCTTGGGTGTAGTTAGCCTCCTTAGAGTTGGATTTTTTTTTTATCTAGTATCCTCTGTGGACTGGCTTAGTGGAAAGATATTGTTTAAATTTGGTTTTGTCATAGAATATCTTGTTTTCTTCATCTATGGTGACTGAAAGTTTTGCTGGGTATAGTAGTCAAGGCTGGCACCTCTGAATTCTTAGGGTTGACAAAATATCTGTCCAGGCTCTTCTGGATTTTAGACTCTCTTTTGTGAAGAGAGGTTTAATTCTGATAGGTCTTCCTGTATATGGCTACTTGTTTTTTTTTCCCTTGTGCCTCTTAATATTCTTTCTTAGTTCTGTATATTTAGTGTTTTGACTATTTTGTGGTTTGAGATTTTTTTTTCTGGTTCAATCTATTTAGTGTTCTGTGAGTTTCTTGAGTGTTTATAACCATCTTTTCCTTTAGGTCAGGGAAATTTTCTTCTATGATTTTCTTGAAGATATTTTCTGGGCCTTTGAGCTAGGGATCTTCTTCTATTCCTATTATTCTTAGATTTTGTCTTTTTATAGTGTTCCAAACTTCCTGGATTTTTTTTCATCATGAAATTTTAATTTTGCATTTCATTGAAAGATGTATCCATTTCTTCTATGGTATCATCTAAGCCCGAATTTCTATATTCTATCTCTTGTATTCAGTTGATGATATAAGTGTCTTTTGCTTGTGGTCACTTCCTAGGTTTTCCATTCCCAGGACTGCCTCAGTCTCAGTTTTCTTTACTGCTTCTATTTCAATTTTCAACTCTTGGGCAACCTTATTTATTCCAATCACCTATTTGAGTGTATTTTCCTGTATTTATTTAAGGTATTTTCTCATTTCTTTATAATGGCCTCTATCATCTGTATAAAATTGGATTTAAGGTTGTATATTTGTGCTTTGGTTGTGTTAGGAGACCCAGGGCCTGTTATAATATGATAGCTGGGCTCTGGCAATGCCATATTGCCCTGGCACATGTTGATTGTGTTCTTAAGCTGTCCTTTAGCCATCTTGTTGTTTGTAGCAGTATAAATGACCCTGAAGCCAAAAAAACCTATTCAGCAAGGCAGGGAGATATCTATGGTCCTGACAATGGAGGTCAGAGGACTGCATGTAACACACCTCTGCTGACTATGCCACAGGAAGACCTGAATGACTATGGATTGCTGGGGTATGTTTTCAAGATTTTTGTATCTAGATGCTTGCCATGGGCCTCCAAGGAGAAGCAGGATGATCTTGCAGTCACAGAATATTCCTTGAGACAGCAGGGCAAGTCAAGAGCCAGGGAACCACATGCAAATCATCTCTGCTGGCTATGCCTAAGATGGACTTGAACGGGGAGAGCAGGATTTTCATTTTAAGAGATGCTTTTGCTAGATGGCATATTCTTGCCTGATGATTACTTTCTAGGCAGATTGAAGTTATTTTATTCCCTTTTGTTTTCTTTATTTTATGCTAAAAAGTTTGGTATCAGTTTTTTTTGGTATTAGTTGGACCTTTGTTTTGTTTTATTTATTTTTTAAATCAAAATCACTTTGAAATAGATTTTCTTTCTTTTAATTTTAACAGGTTTACTAGATGTCAGATATAGCTCCATTAGAGGTGTGTGTGTGTGTTTGTGTGTGCATGCATGCGTGCATGTGAGTGTGTTCATGTGTGTATACTTTACACACTCACTACCAGGAGCATTCAAGACACTGTGAGTTATTCAGTGACCCAGATAGGCTGCCTATGCTCACCTCCCTAGCCCTGATTCCTCTCAATTTACCCAAGCCTTGAAATTGCTTCTTAGTGATCACAACTTCTTTTTATCCCATCTCTCTGCATCTGGAACTGAATATATCTCAGTGTGCTCCTTAGGAGGGATCCTTTATACACCACATTTGACCTGAAGACCCAGGTCCTTGACAACTAGCTGACTAGAATCCTCTAGTTGCCTCTTTCATCCCAGATATCCAAGACCAGGCCAAGACACTGTCAAGAAAGTTTCTTCCAAGCTCCTTAAATATTCCATTGAAGATACCAGACTATATCAAAGAAATAGAAGGCTCATACAAAGCCTGTATCACAGATATTAGAGAAATGGAAGTAACCAAGATTCCAACTCTGCTGTGAATCAGGGACCCCTAGATATTGCAAACACCCTTGCTGAAAGAAAAAAGATGACTTGAACAAATCAGAAAAAATAAAAACAAGAACAATAGCAAAAAACAAACAAAACAAAATAAAACAAAAAAACCTTTCTAACAATTGACTCCAGACACATAAATCCCAAATGCAGAGTTAAAAACAATGTGAAAAACTAAACCAACATGTCATCCCCTCACACTCCAAATTGCATAGTAATGATCCCAGTGAAAACAACTCCAAAAAAACTTTCCAGATAAAGAATTAAACACAATGATTGTAACAATGAACAAACAACTCTAATTATCTCAAGTTGTCAAAATCCTCAATTCAGTATTAGCAGATTAAATCCAGTAGGATCCTATGTGCCATGATCATGGCAGATTTATTCTGACAATGCTTTTGTCATTCTACATAGATAAGCCAACCAGTGCTTATCAACATTTATCAACTCATCAACAGAGGAGGAGAAAGCACATGTCAGCAGAAACAGAAAGAGTCATTGATATACTTTGACACCCTTTCCTCATGTAACTGCTCAAGTATCCTAGAAGCATCTTTGATGTAATCAACAGCCTGTATGAAAAGAACATATCTACTAGCATTTGTTAAATTGTGAAAAGGTAAAGGATATGTTTATACCTAGAGTGATGAACAAGAGGGGAATGAGAAGAATGACACAACTCTGCAACATAGTACCATACTATCAGAGACAATTATCCATAAAGGAAAAAAAATCATGAAAATGCAATAAAGACATCTAAATAGGAAATAAAGTAGTAATATAGTCTCATCATAGGTGAGATCATTATTTCATCCCACTAAAAGACTTTTATAGTTGCTATATTTAGCAAAATTGCAGAAATAAAATCAACACACTGAAATCAGCTGCACTTATGTGTAATAACAGCAAATAATCTGAAATGCAGTTTAAGAAACCAATATTACCTGTTATAGCATTGAAAATGATAATAAACCTAGACACTTGACAGAAAAACTTATGCACTAGAAACTTAACAGACATTTCTGAATGAGACTAAAGACATAACTACCTAAAATTAGCACCCTATTGGCATGGATTGGAAGACTTTATATTATCAAAGTTTGTTAGTGGCACTTACAGGGATCGATACATTTTATATATCCTTAACAAATAAATTCTCAAGTTCATGCTTTGTAGAAAGGAAGAAAAAGGACCAAACCACCAACCAAAGAGCACACATGGAGGGACCCACGGCTCAAGCTACACACTTAGCAGAGGATGGGGAGGGGGTTCTTGTTGATTGGTGTTGTTGCTCTTCCTGTGGGGTTGTAGACCCCCTCAGCTCCTTTAGTCCTTGGAGATTCATCGCATATGCAGCCACCAAATTCAGACACTATTGCTGATGCCAAGAAGTGCTTGTTGACAGAAGCCTGATATATCTGTCTCCTGAGAGGCTCTGCTAAAGCCTGACTAATACAGATGTGGATGCTTGCAGCCAACTGTTGTACCAAATCGGGGCCTGCTGCTGAGGACAATAGCACTCTCTCTCTCCCTGGTGCTGACCTGTTGCTGCATGGCACCTTAGTTAACAAGGATGCGATGTATAAATGAGATATTTTATTGTAGGAAAGAGAAAATAGGCTGGTCAAGTAGAGAGAAGGAAAGGAGAGGAGGGAGAGGAGAAGAGAAGGAGAGAGAGAGAGAGAAAGGAAAGGAAGAAAACAAGGGAGGAACAAAGAGCAAGAGAGGAGAGAGAGAGCAAGAGAGGGAGAGCAGAGACAAAAAGAGAGTGAGGAGGGGGCAAACCTCCCCTTTTATTGTACGGGGCATGGCATGTCTGGCTTGTGGTCAGATGACTGGGAATAGGGTCCAGCTAGAATGCTGGGAGCTTGGGGCATTGTCTGGCTACTAGAGCATATATCTCCTGCAGGTGCAGCTGTGAGGGGCTGTGAATGAAACAGGAACCAAAGACTCAGGAGTTATGGTCAAGCTCCTTCCACCTCATGCAAGCAGAAAACTGCCCACGAAGGCTTCAGGGCTCAAAGCCAATTACTCAACTGAGTTTAAGTTACCTGAGCATACCACTGCCCCACACAGCCATCAAACATCCAACATCAAACTGAGTCATATGGGGACACCAATGGAGGAGGTAGTGGAAGGACTGACTGAATGTTTGTAGCAGCTGTATTCATAATACCCCAGAGTTGTCATCATACAAATTGTTAGCTAGAACTAGTGTTTTAAAATTCATAGTATATCTAACCACAGCAATAAAAAGGTTTTCCTCAGTGTGACCACTTCCGAAGCATTATGGTAAATGAATGAAGCCTGGTGTGGTGGCACATGCCTCTACACTAACACTTGGGAGACAGAAACAGGAGGACTACTGCACACTTGAAGCCAACTTGATCTACCGTGTGAACTCCAGTCTAGCCAGGGCTATATATCTGGTCCTTATCTCAAAAAGGCAAAATTCAGCAAATATATAAAGAGATCCAGGCACAAAATACTGTGTTTTGTTTATGATGCTCTAGAAAAAGAAAATGTAAATAAATATTTTTAACTGTGGGAAAAAAAAGAAAAGAAGAAAAAAACATGACTAAATTCCTATGTACTCTCAGGGATTCTAAAGAACCAAACCAAACTTCAAAAAAAAAAAATTTCAATTATTTTCTCATATTGTGAAAATGGTGCATCTTGATTCTAAGGAGATTTCATATATACATGACAATAAGTGCACTAATGATTTATCATACAGATAAAAGTCATAGAATTTATCATTCATAAATCTGTAAATCAATGTGGTAAGATTTATAAAATTGGAGGGAAAGCCTTCATGATCTTGGTTTGGCAAAAGTTCTTCTGTTTGACACAAAAATCACAGAAAATTAGAACAAAATTTGACTAATAGAAAAGCAGCACACAGAGAATAAGTGTTGATGAAAATACAGAAAAATTGGAAGACTTGTTCAATGTTGTTTTGAATGGTGAATGGAAATGTATTCTTATGTTAATTTGTGTCCCCCAAACTGGTTACACACACATAGCTTCTGGGAGCCTGGTACCAGTTGGTTTTGATTGGTAAATAACGATGATGCCAGCCAATGCCTGGGCAGGACAGACAGGTGAAAGACTTTTAGGATTCCTGGGCTAAGAAGGAGAAGGAGAAGGAGATACACCAAGCCCAGAGAGAGGAGGGAAAGGAGATGTATGATTGAGAAGGTACAGGAGAGTGCATAGCCACCATGTACAAACTGGGGGAGCACAGTCCATGGCCGGACTCAGTCCAGGGCAGCCAAGATAGAATACAGGATTTAGTAATTAATAATTTTGGATTATTGGCAGAAGGAGGATTAACTGCATGGAGGTTAGGAAGTGCCCAGCCATTGAACTGATCAAGGTATATTAAAATGTAAAGACTCTGTGTGTGTGTGTGTGTGTGTGTGTGTGTGTCTTTCATTTGGGAGCCCAGAACATTGGGGTGGGTAGCAATGAATGCATTGCCAGTGATTTATTTAACTATTTACTACTACAGTCTCCATGAAAAAGAGTGTGACTATTCTCCAAATAAAAAAGAACCATGATTGTTCTTTTTTATTACAAATCTGATTAGATTTATGCCAGGTTGATACAAACTATAGGCATATGAGAGGAGGAAACCTTGATTGAGAAAATGCCCCCAAAAGATTGGGCCATGGATCAACCTGTAAAGCATTTTCTTAATTAGTAATTGAAAGAGAAGGATGAGCCCAACGTGAATGCCCACCATTGGGCTGATGATTTTATAAGAATATATAAAATTTATAAGATAGTAGGCATATAGCAAGCCATGTGGGATAAGCCAGTAAGTAGAACCCTTCCATGGTCAGGGTTACTAGTTTCTCTGTTCTTTGTGGAGTTCCTGTCCTGACTTCCTCTTATGGTAAACAATATTATGAAAATACAAGCTAAGTAATTTCTCTCCTGCAACTTATTTTTTGGTTATAATTCATAGAGGCAATAGAAAGCCTAAGACAATCATTCTGTCCAATTTAGTAACCAAGAGTGATACATGTATGCATATCCGTGCTTGGCTGCCTTTCTGCACTCATACAATCCAGGATCTCCAATCTAAGGATCCATCTAAAATGAGCAGGACTTCCTGCATCAGTTATTGTAATTAAATTAAAGTGATCCTTCAAAAAGACTCTCCCAGGTGGTTCTAGACTATATAAATAAGAATTAATATTGGCAACTTATTGTGATTTTTTTTCTTTCCTTTCTCTTCCTTTTCATGGATCAAATACATAGCCAAAGATCACCTTCCTCATGAAAGCATCCCTGACCTTATGGAAAAATTTTCTACATACCAGTGCTTATTGTCATCATAATTAACATTTAATGAATCACATGTTTTTTGTAGATATTTATGCCTGACTTCTCTCCAAGAAAATAAACAAACTGGAGAATATTTATTGCCAGCTATTGAAGGCTTTCTCTATTTTATATTTTACTTCTTGCAACAGACCTATATCAGAATTTTTAATATTAAGGCCACTTTAAGGGTGTAGAACATACTGTCTAAATAATTTGTTCATGCTCAAATAATAAAGGAATTCTCATTTAAATAGCTCTTTAAATTCTCATTTAAATAGCTCATTTAAATAACCAAGTTGTAAACTTTTAGTATCTCTATGCATCAACATGTACTGAGGGACAGTATACAATCATTTTTGTACATATCTCTATCTCTTGAAGTCCAGGATGATTGCTGAGTTAGAGAAGGTGGAAAATGCTCATTAAATTATGAACAATTTAAGAAATAAATCTTATTCCATTGTATCACAAAATACAACTATTTCCCTTAACTTTGTTCTATATATCCTGTTGTAGACATGATAATAAATACTAGATTAGAGTTAGATGGATGGTAGCAAAAAGCTGCCTACAAATTCAATATATTTTAAAAATCTAGAGGAAATAATTTGAGTTATTGTACCATAAAGGCATGATAACTGTCTCTATGCTTTGGTGTGCTTGGCCCAATTTGCACATAAAACCAAGTATGTTTGTCTCAAAGCATCACATGATACCAGATGAATATACAAAGTTCTTGTATGTCAGTTAAAAGTAAAAATAAATTAAAATTTTCTAAAAGGAAACAATTTAAAGTAAAATTTCTGTGGTTTTATCTGTCATAAATCTGTGTATATACCCAAAGAGGTTGATATCTAGATCTCAAAAGGACATCTCTCTCACACACACAAACACACACTTGTAGTTACATTATGATACTAAAGTTTAGAATCAGATTGTCAATTTATCATTGGATACAGAATTAGGGAATATGTGAAATATGTATGCAATATAATAGTAGTAAACCTTACACAACAAGAAAATCTTATGACATACATATACCTCGAGGCTACTCTGTTAATGAAATAAAACAGTCAGAAAATTATAAATAATATGGTTGTGTGGATCAGTAAATTATGTAAATTCATAGTGACAGGCAGCAGAATGATAGTAACCAGGGACTGAAAGGAATATGATGTGGGCAACATTGCTAAACAGGAACCAAACTTCAATTTTTCAAAAGGAACAGATCCTAAATCTATATCATACAAGAATTGGAGTATATTTGGCATTATTGGGCCTGAAGTAGGTTTAGACACATTTAAAGCATAATTTTATTTTTATAAACTTTGTTTTATTTTGTATCCATATATATTTATTCCCATGTTCATGGTATGTGTATATGTATGTGTGTGTGCATGCAGAGGTCAGTGGATGAAATTTGTAGTCATACTCTATCCCTCTGCCTAATTTGCCTGAGGCAGATTCTCTTATTGAACCTAGAGCTAAGATATTGATCATACAGCATATCCTAGTAATACTCTTGGCTCTATTTCCCAAAGAACTAAGGATACAGACATGTAGCCACACTGAATTTTTTTTTTTATCATGAGTGCTAGGGATTTAAATTTAAGTCTTTGGGTTTGTACAGCAAAATCTTTTAACCACTGAGTCATTGTCCCAGCACCTATACAACATTGAAAGAAATACAACACTGAAGATTAAAAAGAAACAGGATTAGAGAAGTTACCACAGGATTTCTTGTATACAGTGTGATTACTGAGGTACTAGAGTAGGGCAGTAGATCTGCAAAGATGAAAAAATGATGTCTATAACAGAACTTTTATAATATAAGTTCCCTGATGTCTTTACAGTATGTCAGGTTATCAGATGTAAAGGTACAGAGGAGACTCAAATTCTTAGGACTTGCAGCATCCTGAAATTCTTATCTGAATCAATATTCAGGGAAACACATGGGCACTTAGTGCAGTAGAGGTAATATCATAATAGAAATTGGAGCTGAGGCCTGCAGCATAAAGCAGAGGAGCATCAACTGGCTGGCACATGCACCAAGAGAATCTGGTAGAAATTTGGGTGTGTGCTTGCTGAGTAGAATTGCATTAAAAGTGTACCATCTGACAGTTCCACATAGAAATGATACTTCATCATGCACCAAGAGAATCTGGGGACTGTTTAGATGGCCTATCTGATCCTGATTTAACTTTGGTACCATCTAGAAAATTGTCCATTTCTTCCAGATTTCCCAGTTTTGTTGAGTATAGGCTTCTATAGTATCATCTGATAGTTTTTAAAGCTGGTCAAAGGAATACAAATTGGAAAGGAAGAAGTCAATATATCACTATTAGTACATTATATGCTAGAATACTTAAGTGACCCCCAAAATTCCACCAGCATACTCCTAAACCTGATAAAAAAAACTTTAGCAAAGTGGCTGGATATAGAATTAGCTCAAACAAATCAGTAGCCTTCTTATAATCAAAGGATAAAGGGATGAGAAAGAAATTAGGAAAACAATACCCTTCACAATAGTCACAAACAATATAAAATATCTTGGTGTGACTCTGACTAAGCAAGTGAAAGATCTACATGATGAGAATTTCAAGTCTCTGAAGAAAGAAATCAAAGATCTCTGAAGATGGAAAGGTGTCCCTGGCTCAAGGATTGACAGGATTAATATAGTAAAAATGGCCACCTTGCCAAAAGTAGTCTACATATTCAATGCAATCCCCATCAAAATACCAATTCAATTCTTCATAAAGTTAGAAAAAACAATTTGCAAATTAATCTGTAATAACAAAAATGCAAGATAGCAAAAACTATTACCAACAATGTAAGAACTTCTGAGAGAATCACCATCTCTGACCTCAAGCTATATTACTGAACGATAGTGATAAAAACAGTGTGGTATTGGTACAGAGACAGGCAGGTAGATCAATGTAATAGAATTGAAGACCCAGAAATGAACCCATATACCTATGGTCACTGCCCAGCAGTAACGTTAAAGAGAGGGTTTTCTGGAAAATGGAGTTAGAAAGAAGAGCAACAGTAAGAGAGAGTTTGGGAGAATACAGGATGGCTGAAGGTATACCTGTCCACATGGAAGGTTAAAAAATTAGATGGGAGTCGTGAACACTCAGCCATCTTCAATTTTATGCCTGTTTGTTACCAGCCAACAGTTAGAAAATATGAGGTAAATCCCTCCCACAAGTTTGTCAGCATGCCAGCCCAATCAGCGACTTCTCTTGGTCTCTGTAAGGGTGGGACTTCTGATGTAACTGGAACCAGGAATGAGGCATGGCCAATAGCAGGAGGAGGGCAGAGAGGTGTGGTTATGAGAGGCAGGCCTCAATCCAGGAGGGTTACAATTCCTCCCTTTATATTAGAAACAAAAAGCAGGATAAAGGTCATGGAGCTCAGCATGGATTCTTGTATGGGAAACATCACGGTGCTTTAGCTCTGTATATCTCTCTGGTTCCATCGTCTCAGACTATTTGACACAGCAAACCAGGCTTATAACGTGTCTTCAGCAAAGACACAGCCACTTGGCATGTGTTTCTGTCTGGGTCGACATCACCACCAGAGAGACAGACTCTTCTCTGCACCATCCATCCATCCAAAATGCCAAGATATGCCTTTAACATCGGCAGAGTCCGGGAACTGTCATAGTCTCTCTGGAGTCCGCCTTTGGGCAGGTGGGCGTAGACATCTTAGTTGAGTTTTGAAGTAGTAGTTCCCAAGCTAGGAGCCCTTTTAATAGCTTTGCCTTCAATATGTCTTTAGTTCAGTTGCCAATAAGTAACTTTTCATGTTAGAAACTCCAAGATTGAGCTTGGATAAGGAGCGCTCCAGGACTGAGTGAATTTTGATTGTCTTTAGACTCTGGGAATGAGTCTGTTTAATATAGAAAATTAAAAGATTAAAAATATCAATAACTAGAAGATGTCTCAGGCACATAAGTTGCAAATTAGCAATGCTTAGGCCCAAGGTTTGTCCTCTAGGTATAGAGGGAAACCAATGTTGACTCTTAGAAAAAGGTAGAGTCCAATCTCAGCCAAAGCAAACTTTGCTGGCCAGTAAAAATGTTCAACCAATATTCCTGGCACAAAAAACATGTCTATAAAGGATCTTGTGCCTGTATCCAAAAACATGTATAAGGCTGCTGTTGTATATCAACACCAAAGGAGCTCCTTCCCCAGGTCAAGGTGGGGTTAAGAAAATAAGGTGTTAGTAAGTGGATTGACACGCCATTTCATTATGGATATTTCAAGACAAGCAAAAGGCAACATGCCTTTAAACATGAGCAAAAAGCAAAAAATGCCTTAAAAGCGGTGAAAAAATGAAATATTATTCAACATAACCAAAAAGGCAAAACATGCTTTTTAATACAAGTGAAAAACCAGAGCCAAAGAAGCTCTCAGGGTGGAGTGCATATTCCCCCTCCTTTTAAAATTCAAATATAAAATTGACAACCTGTCAGTTCCAAAAGGAACATTAAATATAGGAAAAAGAATATAGCAAAAAACCAATTAATATATCATTTATGTTTAAGCAATAATAGTTTGAAAGCCTGAGAAGAAATAGTCACATGTGTATATTTAAATATTAATTTTGAGATCAAAACCATATTTTAAAATTGACCAGATATAAGTAATAAAGAATATATATATGTATACATGTACATATATATATATATATATATATCCATATATCAATATAAAGGATAAGGCTAAATCTTGATAATATGCGTAGAAACGGGGAGAAAATTATGAGAATAGAACATGTGACTTAACATTGGGCAAGATGATCCAGCAGACCAGAGCAGTGACTGCTCCTCTGAAGGTCCTTCGTTCGGATCTCAGCAACTACATGGTGGCCCACAACCACCCACAATGATACCAGACACCCTCTTCTGGTACGTCTGAAGACAGTCACAGTTAATTACCCTGGAGCGAGCAAGATCAGTAGAAGGCTCTGAGTTTAATATTTAGCAGACATACACACATGATAGCTAATGGCCATCTGCACAGCTACAGTGCACTTATACACACATAAAATAAGGTATGCGTCTATTAATTTTAAACGAGTGAAAAATGTTTTAGAACATTCTTTCTAAAATATCTTCAATGAATATATCATATAATTATTATTTATATATAACAGCTGTATAATAAAATATTAAATTTTGTTATAGAAATGTGATTGATCACTATAGACAAGTGATAAGCTTCTTCTATATTCTGTAAAGGCTATAAATCTCACCAGTAACCTTTTAAAGATGTATATAATGTGGTCTAGCTAAGAGTAACTTGAAATAAGCAGCATAGTTAATTATTTATTAATTATATGAAGTATATGAGGCTTAAAAATTGGCTTATATTGAGCAAAATCAAGGCATTAGCTTTATGCACTGAGTAGAAACAGAGCATTTAAATGTAAATTATTTAGCCAATATTAAAGGCAATATCTTTTAATCTATAAAGTTACTAAGTATAGTTATTATAAGGTAAGACCCAATTATAAACTATTAATATTAAAAAAAACATTAAATATATTCCACAAAGTCTTTTAAGTGTCTCACTGCCTCTGAACTATAGCTAGCAATTCTGGTGTCAAGCCCATAATTTAAAACATAGCTATTGTATAAAACTTAGTTACCACTAGATGTATGGCCTGTAACTTAATTCTAGCTGGAATCATGTGGGGTACTTACCTAGTTTTAATGGAGGCAGAGGCAGGCAGATTTCTGAGCCCCAGGACAGTCAGAGCTACACAGCGAAACCCTGTCTCAAAGCAGATGGCAATGTGCCAGAGTGATGCCAACCCATTTTTTGGGCTCTAAATTAGGGAGAAACATACTCATTTGTATAAAGAAATAATATGTGGACACATGTTATAGTACCTGCATAAACCTAGCCTTTAGTAATGGATGTAACAATGAAGACAAAATCTAGTAACTTGTATATAAATAATCAATAGAATATGAATCTTTAAGACTAGCTAGGAACCAAATGAAATCTCATTAATTGATTAAGAAATTAAAACTAAGCTTTTAATACTCTATAGAAAACAGCTTTAAATTAGAAATATAACCCTGTTTCTGTCTCTCAAATGCCACGAAATTAGTTAAGTAATCAATAACCTGTTTCCAGAGAGAAAGTTTTATCTCCATGGGGTATCTTGTAATTTGTGAAACAACCATAAAAATGCCTCTCTTTTTTGGGGTCATTTGAAACATCTGAGCATATTTACTGCTTGCCTGTAACTTGAAAACTGAATTAATTGTAAGTAAGTAAGCTTGTAATCTACTTTTATACAACTAGATGGCATGAAGTGATTGCAAAACCGCGAGCACATAGATGGCGCCTAGTGATTGTAAGACCGCGCAGGCACAATGTGCACACACAATGGCCCAGAATTCTGAGAGGTAACACGAGCTTGCCCATGCAAGACTTCTAGCTGTGTCCAGCTCGGGACTCAGCTCAGCGGCTCTCCGCTGTTGTACTGGCAACTCGAGCACAGCAAAGGTAGAGCCGTGAGAGTCTGGTGCCACTGGCAGTTGCCCCCAGCCCAGTAAAGGGACATGCGCACTCTAGCGCTCTGCAAGCTGAGGCTCTGGGTCTGCCTGTGGGCTCCACCCTACGTGGGCTCCACCCTACGTGGATCCTCTGAGAAGTCTATTGTTAAGTTCGGGCAGCCACCTGTAGGGACCGCCCCTCCTGCACGATCTCAAGACCCCACGCAACTGTGTGCGACCCTGGACCCGCTCAAGCCCCAGCTCTGTGGCAGTCTGTTGTTTACCCAGCAACCCAAGAGCGGCACAAGGGAGACACTTATGTATTGCCTCACAGCAGCGGCTGCCTGGCTTTACAACTTGGGAGCTCCACGAGAGCCTCCTAGGAAGTGCAGCCAGAGGGAGGTCTGGCCTGCCCGCCAGGGAGCCAAGCCACCAGGTCCACGAGCATGGTCGCCTGGCCACGGGACTCCACGATAGCTCAGAGAACAGCAGGCTCCAACCAGCTTGTGCCTGGCTCTGCGCAGCCACCCAAGCCATGGCTCTGGTCTGGCCAGGCCAACTTGGGAGCTGCAGGCGAGCAGAGCAGGAGATACGCAGGCAGCCGTGCTAGGAGGGTCACTGACTGCGTGACCTGGCCCCGCCCGGCTGCAGGCGCACCGAAAAAGGCAGGCTTATGTATGCGAGCGCTCGAATTGCCTGCGACAGTGTAGGCTCGGCCAGACTGTCAGGGGGGCTGTGCCATCTCACGCAGGAAACCTGTAGCCTGGGAGCTCTGTCAGCGCAGCTGGTGGAACACGGCCCAGCGCGCCAGCTGGAGCAAGGCTCCAAGCAAGGCTGCGTGCGATGCATGGCCCCTGGTCCAGGACGAGCCTGCCGGGAAGGGAGAGAGAAAGCAGGGCCCTTTCTCAGCTAATATAGCCACCACGCCCAGGCAGACCGGATTGACTGGCCAGGATTAACCAGCAGAGCCGCTGCTGGATGCCCACACACTCTGTATTGAGAGGGCGGGGTCTCCATGGCCATCTTTGACAGCTACCAAGTGTAACTCAAAGACAAAAGACAAAAGATAAAGCATCCATCCAACAAGACAATATTTATATAAAACATCGGTATACATACACAAGACATAGATAAACTCAGGGAATTTTCCTGAAATATCACAGGGAACTAGAGCCTATACACAGCTCGTTTAATAGTTCCTCCCTTCCTGGGAGGCACCCCCAGCACTGTAACCCGAGCTGTAATAACAGGGGGAAAGCTGCCTCCAATTACCGGAGTCAAACAGCATCATAACCCAGCCCCGAGGCCGTAAACCCAGCCCTTTGGTTGTCTATCCTGGCACAAACCTGCCGTCCAGTCTGGTGACCATACCTGGGCGAAAACCGCCATATATACCTTAATCTTAAATATTATAGAGCTCTATTTAAATAAACTCCGAACCAGCCCCACGTTAAGCGCCATATATTACCGCCCAGCAGTAACGTTAAAGAGAGGGGTTTCTGGAAAATGGAGTTAGAAAGAAGAGCAACAGTAAGAGAGAGTTTGGGAGAATACAGGATGGCCAAAGATATACCTGTCCACATGGAAGGTTAAAATATTAGATGGGAGTCGTGAACACTCAGCCATCTTCAATTTTACACCTGTTTGTTACCAGCCAACAGTTAGAAAATGTGAGGTAAATCCCTCCCTCAAGTTTGTCAGCATGCCAGCCCAATCAGCGACTTCTCTTGGTCTCTGTAAAGGTGGGACTTCTGATGTAACTGGAACCAGGAATGATGCGTGGCCAATAGCAGGAAGTGGGCAGAGAGGTGTGGTTATGAGAGGCAGGCCTCAATCCAGGAGGGTTACAACAAAGGAGCTAAACCATCCAGTGAAAAAAGACTGCATTTTCAACAAATGGTCCTGGTTCAACTGGAGGTCAGCATGCAGAAGAATGAAGATCTATCCATTCTTATCTCCTTGCACACAGTTCAAGTCCAAGTGGATAAAGGACCTCTACATAAAGCCAGATACACTGAAAGTAATTGAAGAGAAAGTGGGGAAGAGCCTTCAACACGTGGGCACAGGGGACAATTTCCTAAACAGAACACCAATGGCTTATACTCTAAGATCAAGAATTGACAAATGGGACTTCATAAAATTGCAAAGCTTCTGTAAGACAAAAGACACTGTCAAGAGGACAAAACAGCTACCATCAGATTTCTGACAGCATATTTAACAAGTGGCAATCAACATGTAGAAGAATGCAAGTTGATTCATTCTCTATAGATCAACTCCTCTCTTATAATTTGGTCACTTATAATGAGTTCACAGTTTGTTTTACAATGCTTCAAGTGCTATAGAATAGATCAGAGCAGGCTTGTTAGGCAGGACTCTGAAACACAGAGAAGAAGATTTGTAATGGACATAGCCTCAATTTCAGAAGAGCCCATTGACCTAATAATTATGTTGGCAATTTTCAGCTCTTACGTATCATTTTGAAGACCGAAGTAGCAGTGCAGGCTCTTCGTTTTGCTTAGAGAAAACTAATTTTTAGTGATTACCCCTTTTTGAGCCTTTTTCTCCTTAATGGGAAAGGAAGGGGAGCCTTAATTTTTGCCATTAATGTGGGGCAGAGGCTCTGACTTAAAGGAAAGGTCATACCTGGAAATAAAGTATTTAACTTGAGAAGTACTAATGGACCCTATTTTCTGGATAAAGCTGGAATTCTCTGTGATTTCAGGTACAGCTTTCATTTTCACTTCCCAGGCCATGTCCATTACTCTTCCAAATTTAAAATCTTTGTGACAATACTATATTTTCGGGGTTGTTTTCTGATTATGATATTTCTGAAATATTTTTCTTCTCACTTTCATACCCAGTTCCTAACTCAGCATCATCCAATCTCAACCCAGAGCTTTGTTATTTAAGTGGTCATCTCCTGTATTACCAAACTATCAAATTTTGTGTGTACACTTTATGTCTATATGGGCTCTTGTTTTATGCAATTAGTTTGAAGAACCCAGAACATGAGGACAATTCTCAATATATTCAGGCTTCCTTTTCTCTACAAATTAATTATTTTCCGTTTGTGGCCTTAAATATTTTACAGAATATATTACATGGTAACTACTCATTTCCACAAATCCACAGTAAGGTTACTCATACTTTTCCTTTTCAGGAGGAGGAATTGTTATAGTCTAACAATGACCCAATAGGCCATGGTACATGTGCATCATTATTGTGTTGTTTGTGTTCCACTGTTCACAGTTAGAAACTCAATGACAGCACTCAGCCATTTTCATATGTATTATTATAATGTTCTGTCTTATTCCTGCCAGTCAGGTATAGAATCTGGAGCAGAAGCAATGAGAAAAGTGTGTGTTTTTCAAAGTGAAGTTTTTCAGGACATGAGAGTCTCACTAAATAACTTAAGGAGATCTTTATTTCAGTTCCTGACATCTGTCAAACTTATGCAAATTATTAATGTAGAAAAGTGTTGAACTTTCCTGTAAATCTTGATGAAGTCCAAATCCTCACTAAAGTCACATGTCGGTGCTATTATCTGCCAGAGGATAAAAACCTCTAAAATTGAAGTTCATCCACAATTAGTATATTCTATTGTTAAACAAAGGTGTGAGAGGATTTTCTGACACTAGGCAATCAGCAGTTTCCAATATCAGTTACAAGACAGCATGTAGGAACTGGGAAGGAAATTGCTTGACAAGGCAAGTTTCTTTTTTTTTAAAGGGAAATTCTTCCATAGATGGGAAATTTAATGTCCATGTTGGCTACAATTGTCAGCTGGACAGGGTCTAGATTCACATAAGAGACAAAACTCAGGCATGTCTATGAGAGATTTTTCTAGATTTGCTTTATTAGGGTAGGGACACTCAACATGGAAGTGAGTGGCAGCATTCCAGGGCTGGTGCTCAGGATTGAATATAAAAGGGGAAAGTGAGATGAACATGCAGTGGAATGTGACATCATGCCTCATATTCCTGCTGCCACACATTCCCCACCATGATGGGATGCACTCGCAAACCATGAGCCAAAATAAAGCCTTCATTTTCTTCCTGAAATTCATGTCAGGGTTTTTGTCTTATAAATGAAAGAAACAAATATATGTGGGGTTACAAGGTCATATATTATATTTAGTTTAGTCAGCTCACATCACCTTCATGTTTATGCATTGTATCTCAAACACACTCATGAGCAGGCACCTATGTATGGAAAAAGAAGACTGTCAATGTATCAATACTGGTTTGTTAAAAGAAAATTATACCATATTTGGGGAAAAGGGCTCAGCCATGTGTTCATTGTAAAAACTTGACTGTTCATTGTGGAGTTACCATGATAATATGCCAAACTGAAATCAGAAGAAAAACATTTCCCTAGGAAACATTACTGTGTATAAACTAGTGAACCTTTCTGGGCATATAGGACACATGCCTGATGACTTTATACCTATCTCTGGGGTTATAGGCAGTGTGTATCTGGGGGGTTGCTAGGCAGACAGTCATGTTCTTACAAAGAAGCAGAGTTAAATTGGATTTATTCATGAGATCCTAGAGGAAATATAGACAGCAACTCATCCTACTTGGGCACTAACACTCTTATTACTGGGTATCTGCTTAGTCTTTGATGAAAGGGCTTGTATTAAACTCTGGAATTCAGGCTGCTCTTGGACTCTATGCATTTCCCAGACCTGTCTCTAGATAAGCTGAAGGAGTTAGATGGTAGTTTCAGGAGAAATAGATAGAAACAAGGTTAGCAACCAGTTTCCTGAGGATTGATCCCTAGGCCCTTCACATAAGGACCATTGAGAAGTCAGGGCCATTTCCAAGTCTAGAGACAGGGCTAGTCATAATTTCACTGCTTATGTACATGTCTTTACTCCTCTCAAAATCCCTTTAGGTCTTAAGACACATTATTAAAACATAATAAATGTTTTATTTTACCTAGATCTCAAGACTCACACAAAATTAATTCTGTCTGTGATTTTCTCTAAAACCATAATGTTACTGATTTATTTGAGGTGAGAGAACTCCTAGTACATAATCTTGCTTGTATCCATTATTACTTGCTTGTATTCATTATTAATGATGATAAAAATAGCCATGATACATTGACAGAAAAAAAGAACCATTATTAATAAAGTTTTACTAGCCCGAAACAGAAACTCACATGTGTAATGGTATAAGGGCAGTCAGCTGAAATCTTAGTTCAGACAAATTCAAAGCCAAAGATGGAAACCAGTGATTTCTTTCTAAATAGTTAAACTCTTTTACTGTTGGCTTGTATATTTTTACATGAAGATATTTAGTGGAACTTTAAGTTCACAGTGAACTGAGAGGAAGGTACAAATGTTTGCCTAGTTACATTACATACAGAGGAAAAAAAGCAAAAGAAAAATGAGAAATACATGTAGATACAGATACACACACATTCATGTGCACAGAAATCCCATAAAATCAGAAGACATAACAAATACATGAAGAAACTATAAGGTAAAAAATTAAATTAAGTTAAATTAAATTAAACTGTCCTGAAAAAACATTATAATACAATGAACATCCAAAGACACCACTGAATCTGTTTTGTGTTGGCCATCTACATGTGGGCTTGGGGTTTGCTCTTTGTATCACCTGTGGACTCAATGGAAGAAAACTAAATTTTCATTGGTGAGTGTTTTTCAAAAGGAGGTATATTCTGGTTTATACATGGAGCTTGTATGCACTTTTTGGCACACACCCATGCAAATTCTGTACATGTCAGTCCTGCTGTATTTAGAGGCCCTATTTCCTTGATGTCATTTAAAATGACATCACCTTGGGCTCTTATGATCTTTCTATCTTCTCAGGGTTCCCTGAGCCCTCTGGATCAGATTTGGGGATTTGGTAGAGCCATCCTATTTAAACAGAGTGTTTCAATGTCTCTATTTTTCTGCACATTGTCCTTCTGTGGGTCTTTGTATTTGTTCCCATCTCAGGATGGAGATTCTCTTGAAACCACTCTTTTTGTTTATATTATTGAATTCTTATATCTACCACCCTTCTCCAACCCAGTTGCTTCCAATCCCCCAAAACTAGGTAAGGAAGAAAGATTAGAGGGTAAAGAGGACATAAATTTCTTTAGACTAGGAGACTTGGGGAAAGTCTAGTCTTCATTGTCAGGATTTCACAAACCTAAATCTAGCAATCCAGAAAATAGTAAAAGAAATCATCAATAACCAGCAAAATAAACATCAGGAACCAGAACCAGTAGAATCAGCAGGAGTTTCAGTAGCATCAAGAGTCTCTCAGGGCTCCATCATTTTTATACACTTTCAAGCAACCCTAGTATTCCAAGCAAATTGTCTCTACCTGGCAGAATCATTCCCCTGTCAGAGCAGGAAACAAATCATATTTAGCAGCTATGGACAATTTGAAGCAGACCCATAACCCATGCTGGGATAAATACAAAAGCATATTCACATAACATAATTTTTTGTTTGTTTGTTTGTTTGTTTTGAGACAGGATTTTGCTGTATAGCCCTGTCTGGCTGTTCTAGAACTCATGCTGTAGACCAGGATGGCTGAGAACTCAGAAATCTGCCTCCCTCTGCCTCCCAAGTGCTGGGATTAAAGGCATGTGCCACCACTGCCCGGCCACAATTGGGTTTCTAAAGAAACCAAAATTTTTACTACACTATCAGATGATGTCTAAGCAAGGTGCTAATCTATGAGTATAGCAGCTCTAAGATCAACAGTTGACAAATGGTATCTCTTGAAACTGAAAAGCTTCTGTAAATCAAAGGATACTATCAATAGGACAAAATGGCAACCTACAAATTGGGAAAAGATCTTTACTAATCCTACTTTTGAAAGAGGGTTGGCAAAATATACAAAGAAATCAAGAAAATAGACTCCAGAAAATCAAATAACCCACTTTTAAAAATGAAGTACAGTGTGGGATGTAAAACCATGGCAGGAAGTTTGGCAAGGCAGGGCAGGTCTAGATCCAGACATATGGTGAACACACAGCTGAGGTTTAGGTGACTCCCAGCTCCCTGTTGGACTCCTGACTTGGAACACCTGCCTCAACATTAAGATGTAGATATTTGTGCTGGATTTCCCACAAGGCATCAGCACTGAAGTCTACCCTGTACCATCTGTGATACATCTTCTGGTCCAGACCTGTTACCAAAATCCCAGATGCCTGAAGCCATCATCAACTACAAGGTGAGAACCTGACCCCAATTCTCTGCCAGTCGACCATCCTGGGAAAACCCAGCAGCAGAGAGCTCAATCTTGAACCCCCTGCATTCCATTTCTGAGCTACAACTCTACTTGCATACCTGGAGATCTTACTGCTGCTCAGGACAGAGACCTGCAACTGTCTAGGACCACCAGCTCTACCTGCATTCCTAGAGACCTGCGACTAGCCATAACAGTTAACAGCCTGAAGGCATCAGAGACTACCAGATCTGCCTGCATTCCAGGAAGCATGCTATATCCAGGAACAACCAACCCTACCTGAAATGCTAGAGGCATGCTGATATCAGGGATTACCAGCTCTACCTACAGCCCCTGAGACCTGCTCCCATCATGAACTACTACCAGAACTACCAAAACAAGGGACAGTCAGATCGCTAAAGTCCAGCATAAGAACAGGATTAACAAAAGCCAAGGCAATGTGGTACCACCAGAACCCAGCTTTCCTACTATATTATGACCTGAATGTCTTAACACACCTGAGTTACAAGAAAATGATCTTGATACTAACCTTTTTTTATTAGATATTTTCTTTATTTACATTTCAAACGTTATCCCCTTTCCTGGTTTCCCCTCTGAAAATTCCCTATCCCCTACCCTGTTAACCAGCCCACCTATTCCCAGTTCCTGGCCCTGGCATTCCCCTATACTGGGCCATAGAGCCTTCATAGGACCAAGCGCCTCTCCTCCCACTGATGACCAACAAGGTCATTCTCCGCTACATATGAAGCTGGAGCCATGAATCCCACCATTAGTCCCTGGGAGCTCTGGGGATACTGGTTAGTTCATATTGTTGTTCCTCCTACAGGGCTACAAACCCCTTTGGTTCCTTGGGCCCTTTCTCTAGCTCCTTCATTGGGGACCCTGTGCTCAGTCCAACAGTTGGTTGTGAGCATACACCTCTGTATTTGTAAGGCACTGGTAGAGCCTCTCAGAAGACAGCTATAACAGGTTTCTGTTAGCAAGCACTTGGTGGCACCCTCAATAGTGCCTGGGTTTGGTGACTCTATATGGGATGGATCCCCAGGTGGGGCAGTCTATGGATGGTCATTCCTTCAGTCTCTTTTCCACATTTTGTCTCTGTAACTTTTTCCATGAGTAATTTGTTCTTCCTTCTAAGAAGGAATGAAGTATCCACATTTTGGTCTTCCTTCTTCATGAGCTTCATGTGGTCTGTGAATTGTATTTTAGGTATTCTGCACTTCTGGGCTAATGCCCACTTACCAGTGAGTATATACCATGTGTATTCTTTAGTGATTGGGTTACCTCACTCAGAAAGGTATTTTTTAGTTCCATCCATTTGCATAAGAATTTAATGAATTCATTGTTTTTTATAGCTGAGTAGTACTCCATTGTGTAAATGTACCACATTTTCTGTATCCATTCCTCTGTTGAGGGACATTTGGGTTGTTTCTAGCTTCTGGCTATTATAAATAAAGCTGCTATGAACATAGTGGAGCATTTGTCCTTATTACATGTTGGGGCATCTTCTGGGTATATGTCCAGGAGTATATAGCTGGGTCCTCAGGTAGTTCTATGTCCAATTTTCTGAGGAAATGCCAAACTGATTTCCTGAGTGGTTGTACCAGCTTGCAATCCCACCAGCAATGGAGGAGTATTCCTCTTTCTCCACAACCTCACCACCATCTGCTGAGTTTTTGATCTTAGCCATCTGACTAGTGTGAGGTAGAATCTCAGGGTAATTTTGATTTGCATTTCCCTCATCACTAAGGACTTTGTAGATTTGTTTAGGTGCTTCTTAGTCATTCAAGATTCCTCTGTTGTGAATTCTCAGGTTAGTTCTATATCCCAGTTTTTAATTGGGTTATTTGTTTTTTTTTTTTTTGTGGTTAATTTCTTGAGTTTTTTATATATTTTGGATATTAGCCCTCTATCAGATGTCAGGTTAGTGAAGATTTTTTTCCCAATCTGTTGGTAGCTGATTTATCTTATTATGTCCTTTGCCTTACAGAATCTTTCCAGTTTCAAAAGGTCCTATTTATCAATTCTTGATCTTATAGCATGAGCCATTGTAGTTTTGTTTAAGAAATTTCTCCCTGTGCTAATGAGTTCAAGACTCTTTCCCACTCTCTTTTCTATTATATTCAGTGTTTCTGGTTTTATGTTGAGGTCCTTGATCCACTTGGACTTGTGCAATTTGACAAATATGGTTCTAGTTTCATTTTTCTACAAACAGACAGCAAGTTAGAGCAACACCATTTATTGAAGTTGCTTTCTTTTTTTTCATGGTATCTTTTTGGCTTCTTTGTCAAAAATCAAGTGTGTGTAAATGTGTAGTTTTATTTCTGGGTCTTCAATTCTATTCCATTGATCAACATGTCTGTGTCTATACCAATGCTATATAGATTTTATCATTATTGCTTTGTAGTATAGCTTGACATTCAGGGATGGTATTTCTCCCAGCCATTCTTTTATTGTTGAGAATTGTTTAGACTATTCTGAGGGGTTTGTTTGTTTGTTTGTTTTGTTTTTTGTTTTTTGCCTGTTCAGGTGAATTTGAGAAATTCTCTTTCTATTTCTTTGAAGAATTGTGTTGGGATTTTGATGAGCATACATACATTGAATCTACAGATTGCCTTTGCTAGGATAGCCATTTTTACTATATTAATTTTTCTAACCCATGAGCCATGTGATTTCTCTCCATTTTCTGAAATCTTCTTCAATTTCTAATGATTTATTTGAGTTAATTTTATAGCCAGGCACTTTGCTGAAGTTGTTTAGTAGCTGGAGAAGTTCCCTGGTAGAAATTATGGGGTAGCTTGTGTATATTATCATATCATCTGCAAATAGTGATAACTTTATTTCTTCTTTGCCAATTTGTTTCCTCTTGATATCTTTTGGTTGTGATATTGTTCTAGCTAGCACTTTGAGTGCTATGTTGAATAGATATGGGAAGAGTGGCATCCTGTCTTGACCCAGACTTTAGTGGGATTGCTTTATGTATCTCTCCATTTAATTTGCTGTTGGTTTGCAGTAAATTGCTTTTATTATGTTTAGGTATGGGCCTTGAATTCATGATCTCTCTAATACTTTTAGCGTGAAGGGGTATTGCATTTTGGCAAATGCATATCCTGCATCTTAGGAGATCATAATGAGATTTTTTTCTTTGAGTTTTTATATAGTGGATTACATTAATAGATTTTGATCCAACCTTGCATTCCTGGAATAAAGCCTATTTGAATGTGGTGAATGTATTCTTGGATTTGGTTTGCAAGAGTTTTATTGAGTATTTTTGCATCAATATTCATAAATGAAATTGGTCTGATGTTCTCTTTTTACTTGGATCCTTGTATGGTTTAGGTATCAGAGTAATTGTGGCTTCATGGAACAAATTAGGTCATGTTCCCTCTATATATGTTTTATGGAATACTTTGAGAAATATTGGTATTAGGTTTTCTTTGAAGGTATCATAGAATTCTCCACTAAAACCATCTGGCCCTAGGCTTTTTATAGTTTGGAGGTTTTTAATGACATCTATCTTCTTAGGTGATATGGACCTATTTAGATAGTTTACCTTCTCTTGATTTAACTTTGATAAGTGGTATCTGTCTAGAAAAACATCCATTTCATCCATTTTCCAGTTTTGTTTTTTTTTTTTTTTTTTTTTTTTTTTTAAATTTCCTCTGTTTCTGTTCTTATATCTCCCTTTTCTTTTCTGATTTTGTGAATTTGGATACTGCATCTGGCCCTTTAGTTAGTTTGTCTAGGGGTTAATTTATTTTGTTTATTCTTTCATACTTTTGATTTTGTTGATTCTTGGTATTGTTCTCTTTATTTCTATTTGGTTGATTTGTGCCATGAGTTTGATTATTTCTTACTGTCTACTCCTCTTGGAAGTGTTTGCTTCTTTTTGTTCTAGAGCTCTCAGATCTACTGTTAAGTTGGTAGTGTAATATCTCTCTAATTTCTTTACCAGGTCACTTAGTGTTATGAATTTTCCTCTTAGCACTGTAGTCGTTATGTCTCATAAGTTTGGATATGTGAATATTTTCATTAAATTTCAGGAAGTCTTTAATTTCTTTCTTTATTTCTTCCCTGACCTAGTTATCATTGAGAATAGAGTTGTTCAGTTTCCATGTATTTGTGGGCTTTCTGTTGTTTTTGCTGTTATTGAAATCCAACCTTAAACCATGATGATCTGATAGGATTCATGGGATTATTTCAATTTCTTGTATTGGTTGAGGGTTGTTTTGTGACCAAATATATGCTCAATTTTGGAGAGAGTACCATGAGGTGCTGGAGAAGGTATATTCTTATGTTTTAGCATGAGATGTTCTGTAGATATCTGTTAAATCTATTTGGTTCATAATCTCTATTTGTTTCACTGTGTCTCTGTTTAGGTTGTATTTCAAAGACCTGTTTATTTGTGATAGTGGGGTGTTGAAGTTTTCCACTATTATTGTGGAATGTTCAGTGTATGTTTTGAGCTTTAGTAAAGTTTGTTTTATGAATGTGGGTGCCCTTGCATTTGGAGCATAGATGTTTAGAATTGAGTGGATTTTTCTTGGTGGATTTTTCCTTTAATGAATATCAAGTATCATTCCTCATCATGCTTGACAACTTTTAATTTAAAGACTATTTTATTGGATATTAGAAAGGCAAGTCCAGCTTGTTTCTTGGGATCATTTGCTTCGAAGACCTTTTTCCATTCTTTATTCTAAGGTAGTATCTGTCTTTGTTATTGAGGTGTATTTCTTGTATGTAGCAAAATGCTGGATCTTGTTTGCATATCCAGTCTATTAGCTTATGTCTTTTTATAGGTGAGTTGAGTCTATTAATATTGAAAGATATTAAATACATATGACTGTTGTTTCCTGTAATGTTTGTTTTTGTAGGTAGCTTTATTTACATGTGTTTCTCTCCTTTTGGCTTTGTTGTGAGAAGCTTAATATCATGTCTTTTCTTTGGTGTAGGTACCTTCCTTATGTTGGAATTTTCCTTCTAGTGTCCTCTATAAACCTGGATTGGTAGATAGATACTGTTTGAATTTGGTTTTGTTGTGGAATATTTTGATTTCTCCATCTATGTTGATTGATGGTTTTATTGGGAATTGTAAGCCTGGGCTGGCATTGGTGTTCTCTTAGAGTCTACATGACCTCTGACCAGGCTCTTTCAGCTTTTAGTTTCTTTATTGAGAAGTCTGGTGTAATTCTGGTAGGTCTACCTTTGTATATCACTTGGCCCTTTTCCCTTGCAGCTTTTAATTCTTTCTTTGTTCTGTACATTTAGTGTTTGGATTATTATGTGAAAAGAGGATTTTCTTTTCTGTTCCCATTTATTTTATATTCTATAGGTTTCTTGTACCTTTATAGCCATCTCTTTCTTTAGGTTGGGGAAGTTTTATTCTATGACTTTGTTGAAGAAGTTTTCAGGTCTTTTGAGCTGGGAATCTTCATTCTCCTCTATTATGATTATTCTTA
This sequence comes from Mastomys coucha, assembly GCF_008632895.1. Lineage (NCBI taxonomy): Eukaryota > Metazoa > Chordata > Mammalia > Rodentia > Muridae > Mastomys > Mastomys coucha. The sequence continues at coordinate 70,012,037 of NW_022196909.1, read as the reverse complement.
GGTTTGGTCTTTTCATTGTGTCCATCAGGATGGATGTTTTGGGTTAGAAGTTTTATATATTTTGAATTTTCTTTGGCAATTGTGTCAATCTCTTCTACAGTATCTTCTACACCTGAGATTCTCTATTTTTTCTCTTCAATCTGTTGGTGACGCTTATACCTACAATTCCTGACCTTTTTCTTTTGTTTTCCATTTCTAGGTTTTCCTCCATTGGTGTTTTCTTTATTGTTTCTACTTCCACTTTTAGGTCTTGGACTGCCTTATACAATTCCTTCACCTGTTTGACTGTGCTTTCCTCTATTTCACTAAAAGATTTACTTATTTCCCCTTTAAGGGCTTCAAACTGTTTACCTGCATTTTCTTGTATTTCTTTCAGTTAGTTATTTATATCCTCTTTAAAGGATTCTATTATCTTCATAAGATAGGATTTTAAGTCAGCTTCCTGATTTTCAGGTGTGTTAGTGTATTCAGAGCTTGCTGTGGTGGAAGAACTGGGTTCCGTTGATCCTTACATTTATTGGCTTCTGTTGCCTATGGTCTTGCACTTGTCTCTTACCATCTGGTTATCTCCGGTGTTTGCAGGTCTGGGTGACTCTGTCTGCAGTCTTCCTCTTTTGTCCCTGAATTACTTCAAGTGTCTTGATAAGCCTGCAGCTTTGGCAATAGAAGACCTCCTGTGAGGCCATCCATCTAGGGGGTCTTCAGAGGGCCAGAGAAGCTGCTGATCTGTTGCCTTGGCTACAATAGATCTCCTGGGAGCCCTTCAGACTGTTTGGTCTTCAGAGGAGCAGCCAAGCTGTTGTCCTGTGAAGCTGTACTGCAGGGGTGCTGCAGACTGTGGCTTTTGATTTCCTGTGTGTAGCAGAATTCCATGGAGGCTTTCAGTCTGTTTTGTCAGTTGCTGTGCATGCCACAAAGCCCCCTGAAGTCTTAATACTGCGGTGTTGGTTGCCCAGTTGCCCTGTGTGTAGTGGACCTCCTGTGATGCCTTTAGGCTGTTGATGCCTTTAAGCTGTTGTGTCAGTTGCTGTGTATGCAGTGGATCTTCTGGGATGCCTCAAGATGTGGTGCCAGTTACCCTGAGTGCAGCAGATCTCCTAGCAAGCCTCAGGATGTGGTGCCTTCAGGAGATCAGACTAGCTAGCAGTCTATCTCAGCAGAAAGGACTGGCCAGATGGATGAAAGTTCTTACACTAACAATTTAAAAGGATATCTTAAAGATCAGGGAAGGCAAGAAAAATATCACTCCAGAGGAATAAACAGCTGGAAATAGTCAAACCTAAGGGTGAAATCAATCAATTAGAAACAAAACAATATGCAAATAATCAATGAGACAGAGAGATGCTTTTTTGTGAAAATCAAAGAATGACAAATCATTAGTCAAACTAAAAGACAGAAACTGTATGCAAATTATCAAGTTCAAAAATGAAAAGGGAGACATAACAAATGGAACAGAGAAAATGCAAAGAATGTTTACTGGTTGGTTTTGTTTCAACTTGGTAGGAGCTGGAGTTATCACAGAGAAAGGATCTTCAAGTGAGGAAATGCCTCTATGAGATCCAGCTATAAGGCATTTTCTCAATTAGTGATCAAGTGGTAAGGGGTCCTTGTGGGTGGTGCCATCCCTGGGCTGAAGGTCTTGGGTTCTATAAGAGAGCAGGCTGAGCAAACCAATGGAAGCAAGTCAGTAAGTAACATCCCTCCACGACCTCTGCATTAGCTCCTGCTTCCTGACCTTCTTGAGTACCAGTCCTGACTTCTTTTGGTGATCAACAGCAATATGGAAAGTTTAAGCTTTCCTCTCTAACTTGCTTCTTGGTCATAATGTTTGTGCAGGAATAGAAAACCTTTACTAAGACAGAATGATTATGTCTTACTTCAAAAGCATACTCTACAAAATTGGAAAATCTAAATGAGATGGATGATTTTCTCTAGACAGATACCACCTGCCAACCTTAAATCAAGATCAGGTAAACTGTCTAAATAATCCTGTAAGCAATAAGAAATAGAAGCAGTCATTAAAACTCTCCCAACTCTCCCAAAAAACCTAAGTCAGATGGTTTTAGTGAAGAATTTTACCAGACTTTGAAAGAAGACCTTATAATAATACTTCTCAAATTATTCCAGGAAATAGAAACATAAGGAGCATTGCCAAACTCATTCTGTGGAAGGCACAGTCACGCTGAGACCTAAACCACACAAAGAGAATTTCAGGCAAATTTCCCTCATAAACACTGATGCTAAAATACTTAATAAAAGACCTGGACACTGGATCTAAAAAAACAATAACAAAAAAAAAATCATCTACCATGATCAAGTGGTTACCATCCCAGGAATCCATGGTGGTTTAATATACAAAACTCTATCAATGTAATTTATAAAATAAACAAACATAAAAAGAAAGTCACATGTTTGTCTTGTTAGATGCTGAAAAGACCTTTGACACAATTCCATAATATTTTAACATATATTCATATATATTAAACATATATTATTATATATACATAACATATATTAACATATATAAATATAAATATATTTATATTTAACATATATTCCATATATGTTAAAAGTCTTGGAGAGATTAGAGATAGAAGGATCATCCCTAAATACAATATAGCTACCCAATATCAAATTACATGCAGAAATATTAAAACAATTACATCAAGTCTCTGAACAAAGAAATTGAAGAAGATGTCAAGATGGAAAGATCTCCTATTCTCAAGGACTGGTAGGAATAACATCGTGAAAATAACCAACTTAACAGAAGCAATCCACAGATGCAAAACAATTCTCATCAATTTCCAACACAATTCTTGACAGTTCTTGAAAGAACAATTCTCAAGTTCAAATCTAGACACTTGTGGATGCCAGCAAGTGATGGATGACAGGAGCCTGAGATAGCTATCTCCTGAGAAGTTCTGACAGTACCCGACTAATACACAAATAGAGGCTCACAACCATTCATTGGACTGAGTACAGGGTCCCCAATGAAGGAGCTAGAGAAAGGACCCAAGGAGCTGATGGGTTTGCAGCCCCTTAGGATGAACAACAATATGAACTAACTAGTACCCTCAGAGCTCCCAGGGACTAAAACTCCAACCGAAGAGTACACATGGTGGGACTAATGGCTCCAGCAGCATATGTATAGCAGAGGATGGCCAAGCTGGTCATCAATGGGAGGATAGGCCCTTGGCCCTGTGAAGGTTCTATTCCCCAGTGTAGGGGAATGCCAGGGCCAGGAAGTGGGAGAGGGTGGGTGGTGAGCAGGGGGAGTGGAGAGGGAACAAGGGTTTGTTTTAGTTTTTGTTTTCTTATTTTATTTTATTTTATTTTATTTTATTTTATTTTATTTTATTTTATTTTATTTTTTTGGAGGGGAACCTGGGAAAGGAGATATTGTAAATAAAGAAAACATCTAATAATAATAATAAAGAAAAACAAAACACCCAGGATAGCTAAAACAATCCTGTCTAACAAAGCAACTCTGGACTTCCCTGATTTCAAGCTGTTCTACAGAGCAATAGTCCTAAAAATTACATGGTATTGGTATCAGAAGAGACAAGTCTATCAACAGAATCAAAATAAGGGTCCAGAAATAAGTCCACACACAGACACATACTTGATTTTTGATAAAGAAGACAATCATAAAATGGAGAGAGAAGAGCATCTTCAGCAAATGGTACTTGTGTACCTTGATGTCTGCATGTAGAAGGATGCAAACATCCATATTTATCTCTCTATACAAGCTCACATCCAAAAGGATCAAACACCTCAGTAGAAAACCAGACACACAAATTTAATAGAACAAGAAGTGAGGAATAGCATGGAAATTTCTGGTGCAGTAGATAACTTTCTGAACAGAACAGCAATAGCTCAGCCACTAATATCAATGATTTATAAATGCTACTGAAAACTGAAAAGCTTCTGTAAAGCAAAGGACACTCTCAATAGAACTGATCTTTTCCAGCCCTACATTCGACAGAGGGCCAATATCCAAAGTATAGAAAGAACTCAAAAAGTTAAGCACCAAAACCCAAATGAACAATTAACACTTGGGGTACAGAATTAAACAGAGAATTCTCAATAGAGGAATCTCTAATGGCTAAGAAACACTTAAACGTTCAACTACCTTAGTCATTAAGGAATTGCCAATCAAAGCCACTCTGAGATTCCACTTTACATCCATCAGTATGACTAAGATGAAAACTTAATCCCCAGCACCTGCTAGGAAGGATGTGGAGCAAAGGGAACACTATTGGCATTACTATTGGTATTGGGAGTAAAAACTTTTACAATCACTCTGAAAATCAATTTTGTTGTTTCTCATGAAATTGGAAATACTTCTGCCTCAAGACTCACATATACCATTCCTAATCATATACCCAAAAGATGCTCCAACATCCCTCAAGGGCAGTTGTTTGACTATTTTCACAGCAGCTTTATTTGTAATAGCCAGAAACTAGAAAAAACTAGATGTCCTTCAACTGAAGAATATATAAAGAATCTGTGGTTAATCTATATAATGAAATACTACTCAGCTATTAACAACAAGGACAGCAGGAATTTTGCAGGCAAATGGATAGAACTAAAAAGTATCATCCTTAGTATGGTAACTCAGACCCCAAAAGGCATGCATGGTATGTATTCCCTTATAAGTGAATCCAAAAAAATCGATTAACAAAGAGGGCCCAAAGGAGGATGCTAAATCTTTCTCAGAGGGGGATAAAATAGGCATGTTGGGGTGGATTCAGGTAGGAAACTGGGTGGGTGGGTAGATTTGGGGGACAATGGGTTGGGGGTGGAAGATCAAGGGAAAGAGATTAGAAAATGAAGGAGAGTGGGGCCAAGTATCATTTCTAGGATGAACCAGAGACCTGGGACAAGATGAAGAGGACAGAAGGGAGAAGATGGACAAGAACCAATCCCTGACACTGTAATGCTACAAGACAGGATCCTAGCATAACTGACCTCTAAGGGGGTTCACTAATCAGCTGATGGAAACAGATTCTGAGACCTACAGCCAACATTAGATAGATCTTGGGGAGCTTTTTTGGAAGAGTTGGGGAAAGGATTGAGGAGACCTGAAAAGTATAGGGACTCCACAAGAAAACCAACAAAGTCAACTAGCATTGACTAGTGAGGGCTCACAGAGACTGAACCACCAACCAAATTGAGAACATGTGGTGGACCTAAGCTCCTCCCTTTCCCTGCACATATGTACCAGATGTGCAGCTTGATTTTTGTGCAGGTCCCATAAAAACTAGAGCATGGGCTGTCATTGATTCTATTGCCTGCTTGTGGATCTTGTTCCCCAAACTGGGCCTCCTTGTCTGGCCTCAGTTATAGAGGGTATGCCTAGTCCTGCAGTGATATTATGTGCTAATGTGCAGTATACCCGGGGGATCTTGCCCCTATCAGAGGATAAGGGGAGGGGGCAGTGGGGAGAGGAGTGGTGTGAAGAGGGTCTAGGAGGTAGGCCTGAGGATGCTATTGGGATTTACAGTCAGTAAATAAATACATTAATGAAAAAAGCATTTATTTTTATATATTATTTTTATAAAGACATATTTGCTCAATTATATTCACCTACACTTTTGTAAAAAAAAAAGTAAGGATGTTTTAGTGGGTATACTTTTGAGTTCTCTACTCTGTACCATTAATCTATGGTTTTGCTAGCCTATAGGAAGACTTGTAGCAGAGTACAATAGTTCTACAGGTTTTTGTTTTGTTTTGTTTTGTTTTAAGATCATACTGACTATTGTAAATATTGCCTCTATTAAAATTTTATAATAATTTTGTCCATTCCAATAAATAACTTGCTAGGAATTTGATTTGGACTCTATTGAGTCTATAAAACAAGATGGGAATTTCTGGTATCTTGAAAATATTAAGTTATTCTATCTTCTTAATTCTGAAATTTCTTCTATCAAACTTTTATAGAATTCCTTATTGTTGTATTATGTATGTCTTTGTAAATTTAGTGTGTTTCATTTTGGAAATTCTACTGTACACTTTAAGGTATTTATTTTTAATGACCATTTGTCCAGTTTTGCATTAGAATAAAAAGCACTTTTCTGTACTAATTTTGTAATCTATAATTTTATTACAATTGCTAATTAATTTCAGGAGAGTATTCACTTCTTCAAAATTTTTAATAAGTCACCAGTCATATTCAATGAGACAGCTTACTTATCTGAATATTTGCTCATAATTTTAATATTATATTTAAAGGAAAGTTATAGTATGAATATACTTGATGTTAGTGGGAAAGTTTCTACTTTCTTACCCTTTAGGATATCATTTAGAGTGTTTCATTTTATTAGAGTTATTTAAGATTTATTATAGTTATTCTCTATAAAGTTATAGAAAATCACCTTTAATGCAACCTTACTATGAAATTTTTACTAGAAATGAAAATTGGAGTTTGTCAAATGCTTTTTTCTGTATGTATAATTTGGTTTTGAGAATTTTTATTTTTTGTCTTTAAAAAGATTTCCTTAAAATTATTTATTTTAATTAAAATATAATTACATCATTTCCTCAGCCTAATCCCTCCAGTGATGTCTTCTCTCTCAAAAATCAAATGTATACAAGTAACATTAAATAGACTCAACAGTTGTATTTAATATTTATACATATATGTGGCATACTCATAATTAAAGAAAAGGGGGATTTGATGGGATTTTAAATGGTTTACCTAGAGTAAATTCCACTGAGTTTTGGTGTTTCTTTTTATTTATAATTTGTGAGTTGCTACTATTTTTTTTCTGATAATGTTGCATCTGTGGTAATAAGAAATATTTGCTATAGATTTATTTTGTTCTAATATCTGTGGCTATGTTGCTAGGGTGATATTGGACTTACAAAGTTAGGATTGTATATATAGATAGACAGATATAGATAGATAGATAGATAGATAGATAGATAGATAGATAGAAATAGTTTGACACATCCTATAAATATGGGTATTTCTCCTTGGTGCCTATTGTGAGAGAAAATTGCCCATGTTATCATGTTATGTAAATCCCTGAGTATAGTGATTCTCATAGTCCTTTTTATCCATTTAAAGTATCTGTAGTGATAGCTCATCTTTTATGTCTACTTTTAGCAATTTGTCCTTTGTCTCTAATTACATTTTGAGTTCGTTGATTATCTCCATTCATTTCCTATATTTTCTTCATTGTTGCCTATTTTAACTATTTTTGAATGTTTTATTCTGTTCATCTTGGTTTTAACTTTTGCTTTGTTTTTTTTTTTTCCTGGTTTCCTAAAGTAGAAATTATGCTATCAGGTATAAAATCTTTTTTTCTTATCATGTACATTTAATGTTATATACTACATTTTAAACTCTGCTTTATAACACTCACAAAGTTTGATAAGCAGTAGTTTCACTTTTATTAGTTTAAAATATTTTAAACTTGCTTTAAGATTTCTTCTTTCACTTGTGTTACTTAGAAGCACATTGTTTAGTAGTAAAGTATGTGTGGGCTTTACTATTTTTATTGCTGTTGATTTCTAGTTAAATTCCCATGAGTTCTGTTTGTAGCAGTCTAATGTAGGCTGTCCCACTGAGTGGTAATGAAGACTGTAGATTGTATGTTAGATTTTGCTCAGTAAAACAGATTTTTATTGATTGTAAATGTCTGGGTTTTCTTTGTTATTGTTGTTGTTGTTTGGGGTGGTAGTTGGTTTTTTGATTCTTTTTTGGTTGTTATTGGTGGTGGTGGTTTTTGACAGGCACCATTCTCTCTCTGTGTAGCTCTGGGTGTCTTGGAACTCTGGAGACTAGGCTGGCCTCTCATGAGGTCTACTTGCCTCTTGTCTTTGAGAGTGCTGGGGTTGAAGTTGGGTGCCACTGCCATCCAACTGTCTTTTGTCTTTTTGTAACTTTTTATTGATTTTTTTTTGTGAGTGTCACATAATTCACCCCAGTCCCATTTATCATTGACCCCTGCTGCTACACAGTCACAGACTCAGACATGGTATTTAGTGGCAGCTCAGGCTGGGCCCTGTCCTTGGCCCTAGGTGGCTGAACTAGCAATTTACATCAGGCTACTTCTCATTACCCTCAATTTCCAGTTCTATTTCTCTTCATAATGCTCAAGCTGCTACACTTCTCTTTCTTTCCCATCTGTTTACCTCATACACATTATGGTGGCTCCTGCTAAAAGCTGGCCACACACTGGTGGGCCCCTGGGTGTCAGCTGCTATTCTTGACATGGTGGAAAGCAGGTATCTATGGTCTTCCTGTGCATGTGTCATGTACTGTTGGATAGGTCTATTGGTGCCATGGTAGTCTGATGTCTCTGTCTGTCTTCCTCCTCTTATTCTAGGCTGCCTGACTGATTTGATTTGATGTGATTTTTATGAGTCTTAAGCATAAAACTGCTTTGGCCACCAAGCTAGGCATAAATGTAGGATGAATAAAAAAACTGCTGCTTGTTATGACTCTGACTGATACAAGAACAACATGGCCAGCAAGGTGTCTCTTTGTACATTGTGGGGATGGAGGGTATCTGTTGTTTTAAAAAAACAAAATTTTACAATATCACTTTGTTCATTAAAGTTGATTTAGTAGCTATTGAAATGTCCAATAACAGAATCTCTTAGGTACTTTTCTATGTCATAACCAAACTCCATGACAATTAATACTTATAAAATAACTTGGGACTCATGGTTTCAGGAAGTTAGTTCATGACCATTATGGTGTGCAGAGAGGTGGTAAGTAGACAGGCATGGAACTAGAACAGTAAATCAGAGCTGATATCTTACCCAAAAGCACAAGGTGCATACACACACACACACACACACACACACACACACACACACAGAGAGAGAGAGAGAGAGAGAGAGACAGAGACAGAGACAGAGACAGAGACACAGAGATAGTGAGACAGAGAGAGAGAAACAGACAGAGAGACAGAGAAACAGAGACAGAGACAGACACAGGCAGAGAGAGACATATACATATTATGATCAAGTCTGAGAAAAGCCTAGCTATATGGCCAGGCTATTATTAAATATGTTTTGAGTCTTATTTCTTAAAGGATGGGGCTGTGAGGAAGAAACAGACTGTTGGAAATTGGTTCTAATCTTTATCTTAATTTGTGTTACCCAAAGTCATGCTTCCAGGATGCTGAGGTTCCCTACCTTGCAGCTGTCTTTGTTGTTAATAAAGAATTACAGTGATCAGTGTGTCTGCTCCTCTCAACAGTGTGTCTGCTTCATAAGGTCCCCAGGAGGTAACTGTAAGGGACCCCCCTAAATAACCACAGCAGCTGGGAAACTTGAGGATTCCTGGGGACTCAGGACCCATCTCCACCCACACAGCTACCCCCTGTGCAATCTCTACCCACTATCCTGGTCTGCCTTCTACCTGGGCGGGCCATCAGCTTGTCTGCTCCTCTTAAAACCTCATAGTCTAAAGACTTCCCAGGTGGTCTGCTACATCTAGGGACACATGTAAGGGACCTTCCCAAATAACCACAGCATCTGGGAATCCTGAGAAGCCCATCAGACTGGAGATTCATCTTTACTCCCACATCCACCCCTGCACAAACTCCACCTACTATCCTACTTGTTCCTTCTGTCTGGGCAGACCATCAGAATGTCTGCTCCTCTTAAGAACCCATAGTCAGGTAATCCCTCTTCCTGTGTCTCTATGGTGGGTATATCCCAGGAATCAAGGCCTGCCACTAACTTCATATATGTGTGCCCCGGAGATGGGAGAAGTCAGCAGGAGGCCTATCAGTGTGTGGGTGTGTGTGGGGCAACCATGTTTTCTGTGATACCTGGGGATATGAAACATCAGGAAGCACATAATGGACACCATTCCAGTGTAGTTAAAGATTTCATGGCCAAGGTGGGAGAAGGGCTGGCTAAGTGGAAGAGAGAGAAAGAGAACGGAGTCTTGGTTTTATTTTTCCCCTTAGTTAACCACTCTCATATCCACCTTCCCTTGATTGTTCTCCTGCTATTGGTGATCTTTGGACCTTGAATACTGAGTAGGAATATAGCCTCAATAAAAGAGAGAATAGGAGCAGTACAGCTCATGGTCCTGCCCAAAAAATATGAGACCCTGAGGATAGGTCCTGAAGAATATGAGTTAGTTACCCAAGACCCCTGAGTGTAGCTCCAGGATTGGAGCTTGTATAGGGTGGAATTAGAGAACTTAAGGGCTTTTTCCAGGGCTTTTTCCAGCCCCACACAATCCTTCCAGCTTCCCCCTCCTGTCTGGGTCAAGGCTAGGCCAAGTTCCATTCTCCACCTACAAGAACATTTTTCAGTAAAAATTTCTTAGAAAAACTGCAGAATGTATTGACTGATAGTCACTTGAAACTCTGAAAAATCTCAGTTAGAGTTCAAATGTGTGTCATGCTTGCCAATAGATTTAAAGGTGAATATGCTTAGCCAATAATTTTGAACTGCAAACTTGCTGATATAACCTGTGCCCCTAAAAAAGTATAAAAACTACTTGAAATGGCAGTAACTCACCTTGAGGGACTAATTGAAGGTGGACCCTGACATGCAGGAAAATAAACCTCTTGCTTTTGCATTAAAACATAAACAAAAAAAAAAATAGAAGAACCCACAGTCAGAAGGTCTCCCAGGAGGTCTACCACAGCCAGGGCCACAGGCCTCCTAAGAAACCTGAAAGAATCTAGGGACACAGAAGGCAGGCTCCAAACAGAGTCACCCTGGCTAGTTAACACCAGAGATGACCAGATGGTGAGAGGCAAGTGCAGTACCATAAACAACAGAAGCCAGTATACTCTGGCACCATCAGAACACAGTTCTCCCACCACAGCAAGCTTTGGATATGCCAACACACCTGAAAATCAAGTTGCTAACCTAAAATCCTATCTCATGAAGACATAATCCCTTTAGGATGGTATAAATAACCTACTGAAAGAATTACAGGAAAATACAACTAAACAGGTAGAGGAAACAAATAAATGTTTTAACAAAAAAAATCTTTAAACAAATAAATTCCTTTGAAGAGGAAACAAAAAAGAAGAAAAACACAAACAAACAGATGAAGGAATTGAACCATACAATCCAAATCTAAAATGGAAGTAGAAACAATAAAGAAAACACAAATGGAGGCAACCCTGGAATTGGAAAACCTAAGAAAGAGGTCAGGAACTACATATGTAATAAGCATCAACAACAAGCCTGGGTTGGCATTTGTGTTCTCTTTGTATCTGTTTGACCACTCTCCACACTCTTCTGGCTTCTAGGGTCTCTGTTGAGAAGTTTGGTGTAATTCTGATAGGTTTGAGCTAGAAGAGAGAATCTCAGGCATAGAAGATACCTTAGAAGATATTAGCACAACAGTCAAGGAAAATTCAAATAGAAAAAAATCTCCTAACCCAAAACATTCAAGAAATTCAGGACACAATAAAAAGGTCAAATTTAAGAATAATAGGAAAAGAAGAGAGCTAAGATTCCCACCTCAAGGGCCCAAAAACATCTTCCCCAAAATCATAAAAGAAAACTTCACCAACCTAAAAAAAAATGACTATAAATGCACAAGAAGCCTATAGAATATCAAATACATTGGACCAGAAAGATAATACTCTGGTCACAAAATAATCAAAACACTAAATGCACAGAACAAGGAAAGAATATTAAAACCTGTAAAGGAAAAAGGCCAAGTTACATATAAGGACAAACCTATCAGAATACTCATTGATCCCCTCATAACAATAGTGGGAGAGTTCAAAACTTCACTCTCACCAATGAACAGGTCACTGAAACTAAACAGAGACACAGTGAAACTTATAGAGGTTATAGACAAAATGAATTTAACAGATATATACAGAATATTTATTTCACCCTAAAACAAAAAAAATATACCTTCTTCTCAGCACCTCGTGGTACCTTTTCCAAAACTGACCATACTTCTGATCACAAAATAAGTTTCAACTGATATAAGAAGGTTGGAATAATCCTATACATCCTATCAGAATACTACAGACTAAAGCTAGACTTCAATGACAACAACAACAACAACAACAACAACAACAACAAACAAAACCAGAAAACCCACTCTTGGAAACTGAACAACTCTCTACTCATTGATAATTTGGTCAGGGAAGAAATAAAGATATTAAAGACATTTTAAAATTCAACAAAAATGAAGGTACAAATACCAAAAGTTATGGGACACAATGAAAGCAGTGCTTATAGGAGCATTCGTGGCACTAAGTGCCCTCCCGAAGAAACTGGAGAGATCATACATACACTAACAACTAAAGAGCACACATGAAAGCCTTAGAGCAAAATGAAGCAAACACACTGAAGTGAAGTAGAAGGTAGTAAATAGTCAAACTCAAGGTAAAAATCATTCAAATAGAAACAATCAACAAAACAATACCGTGGTTCTTTGAGAAAAATCAACAAACTAGTCCATAAAATAGAAACAGAAGGACTACTAACAAATCCATTCTATGATGCCACAATTACTCTGACACATAAACCACACAGAGACACAACACAGAAAGAGTACATCAGACCAATTTTGCTTACTAATATTATTGCAAAAATATTCAACAAAATTTGAGCAAATTGAGTCCAAGAACACATAAAAATGATCATTCACCAGGATCTAGTAGGCTTCATTCCAGGAATACAAGGTTGGTTCAACATATAAAGATCCATTAAGATTATATAAACAAACTCAAAGGGGAAAAATCACATGATCATTTCATTAGATGCTGAAAAATCATTTGACAAAATACAACACTCCTTCAAGTTAAAAGTATTAGAGAGATCAGGAGTTCAAGGCCCATATATAAATATAACGAAAGCAATATACAGCAAACCAACAGACAATATTAAATTAAATGGAGAAATGCTTGAAGCAATCTCAATAAAATCAGGGATGAGACAAAGCTGGCTACTTTCCCCATATATATTAAATATAATAGAGGTCCAATGACTGGCCCAAATTAGGAGCCATCTCAGCAGAGGCTCCAAGGCCTGACAGTATTACTGATGCTATGATGTACTTACAGAGGAGCTTAGGATGGCTGCCCTCTGAGAGGCCCAGAACTTAAGGAAAGAATATGACTCTCCTTTCCTGAGAATAGGTTTTGGCATCTATTGACAAAGCTGCTTAAACAAAGCTATACTTCCTAATACTTCCCAAGCTGTTCCCCTGGAGCCAAGGATTTAAATATATGATCCTATGAGAGCCATTCTCATTCAAAGTACTATACAGAATTTAATGTAATTTTTTATAAAGGTTTAAAAATGATATTAAATGCCTCAAATATGAAATTAGCTAAAATAAATAAAAATTACATTTAGTTTTTAGAGAAAATATGGACGTTAACATTAGTACTTTTTCTCTTAAAAATAGAAGCTTTGCCAGTTGTGAATAGTTTGTTAAATAAGTTAAAATGAACATAAAAGATAATGTTAATTTGTGCTTAAATCATGAATGGAAACTTTTTTATTGGAAATTTTCTTTATTTACATTTCAAATGTTATCCCCTTTCTTGGTTTCCCTCCTTCCTGGAAACACCCTATCCCATCTTCCCTTTCCCAGCTTCTATGAGGATGTTCCTCCAGCCATCCACCAACTCCCACCAACCTCAAATCTATTGAGCCTTCAAAAGACCAAAAACCTCTCCTCCAATTGATGCATGCATGACAAGGCCATCCTCTGCTACATATGCAGATGGAGCCATGTGTACTCCTTTGTTAACAGCTTAGTCCTTGGGAGTTCTGAGGGGTCTGGTTGGTTGACATTGTTGTTCTTCCTATGGAGCTTCAAACCTCTTCAACTCCTTCAATTCTTTCTCTAACTCCTCTGTTGGGGATCCGGTACTCAGTCCAATGGTTTTGAACATCTGCCTCTGTATTTGTAAGGCTCTGGCAGGGCCTCTCAGGAGACAGCCATATCAGGCTCCTTTCAGCATGTACTTCTTGGCATCCACAATAGTGTCTGGGTTAGGTAACTATATATGGGATGAATCCCCATATGGAACAGTCTCTGGATGGCCTTTCCTTCAGTCTCTGCTCAACATTTTATCTCCATATTTGCTCCTGTAAGTATTTTGTTCTCCTAAGAAGGACCGAAGCACTCACACTTTGGTCTTTGTTCTTCTTGAGCTTCATGTGATCTGTGAATTGTATCCTGGTTATTTGGAGATTTTGGGTTAATATCCACTTATCAGTGAGTACATACCATCTGTGTTCTTTTGTGATTGGGTTACCTCACTCAGGATGATATTTTGTAGTTCCATCCATTTGCCTAAGAATTTCATGAATTCATCATTTTTAATAGCTAAGTAGTACTCTATTGTGTGAATGTTCCACATTTTCTGTATCTGTTCCTCTGTTGAGGGACATTTGGGTTCTTTCAAGCTTCTGGCTATTATGAATAAAGCTGCTATGAACATAGTGGAACATGTGTCCTTATTACATGTTGGAACATCTTCTGGGTACATGCCCAGGAGTGGTATAGCTGGGTCATCAGGTAGTACTATGTCCAATTTTCTGAAAAACCGCCAAGCTGATTTCCAGAGTGGTTGTGCCAGCTTGCAATCCCACCAGCAAAGGAAGAGGGTTCCTCTATCTCCACATCCTCATCAGCATGTGCTGTCACCTGAGTTTTTGATTTCAGCCATTCTGACAGTTTTGAGGTTCAATCTCCAGGTTGTTTTGACTTGCATTTCCCTGATGACTAAGGAAGTTGAACATTTCTGTAGGTACTTTTCAACCATTTGATATTCCTCATAGAAACTGCTTTGTTTAGCTCTGTGCTCCATTTTTAAAAGTCTAACTTCTTGAGTTCTTTGTATATATTGGATATTAGCCCTCTATTGGATGTAGGATTGGTAAAGATCTTTTCCAAATCTGTTCATTGCTGATTTGTTCTATTGACAGGGTCCTTTGCCTTACAGAAGCTTTTCAATTTTTTGAGGTCCCATTTGTCAATTCTTGGCCTTAGAGCATAAGCCATTGGTGTTCTGTTCATGAATTTTTCTTATGCCCGTGTCTTTGTGGCTCTTAGCCACTTTCTTCTCTATACGTTTCAGTGTATCTGGTTTTATGGTGGTCCTTGATCCACTTGGACTTGAGCTTTGTACAAGGAGATAAGAATACATCGATGTGCATTTTTCTACACGCTGACTACCAGTTGAACCTGTACTATTTGTTAAAAATGCTTTCTTTTTTCACTGGATGATTTTAGCTACTTTGTCAAAGATCAACTGACCACATGTGTGTGGATTCATTTCTGCTTCTTCAATTCTATTCTATTGATCTTATTGCCTGTCTCTCTACCTATACCCTGCAGTTTTAATCACTATTGCTCTGTAATACAGCTTGAGGTAAGGGATGCTGATTCCCGCAGAAGTTCTTTTATTGTTAAAAATAGTTTTCACTATCCTGGATTTTTTGTAATACCAATGAATTTGCAAATTCCTCTTTCTAACTCTATGAAGAATTGATTTGGAATTTTCATGGGGATTGCATTGAATTTGTATATTGCTTTCAGCAAGATGGCCGCTTTTACTATATTAATCCTGCCAATCCATGAGCATGGGAGATCTTTCCATCTTCTGAGATCTTCACTTTCTTTCTTCAGAGACTTGATGTTTTTGTCATGCAGATTTTTCATTTGCTTGGTTAGAGTAACAACAAGGTATGTAGTATTATATGTGACTATTTTGAAGGGGGTTATTTCCCTAATTTATTTCTTAGCCTATTTTTCCTTTGAGTAGAGGAAGGCTACTGTTTTATCTGAAGTAATTTTATATACAGACAATTTGCTGAAGCTGTTTATCAGGTTTAGTAGTTCTCTGGTGGAATTTTTGGTGTCACTGAAGTATAAGATCATATCATCTGCAAATAGTGATAGTTTGACTTCTTCCTCTCCAGTTTGTATCCCTTAGACCTCCTTTTTTTTGTTTTGGTTTGTTTTTGTCTAATTGCCCTAGCTAGAATTTCAAGTACTAATTTGAATAGATAGGGAGAGAGTGGGCAGCCTTTTCTAGTCCATGATTTTAGTGGGATTGTTTCAAGTTTCTCTCCACTTAGTTTTGTGTTGGCTACTGGTTTGCTGTATAATGCTTTTACTATGTTTAGGTATGGGCATTGAATTCATGATATTTCCAAGACTTTTAACATAAAGGGCTGCTGAATTTTGTCAAATGCTTTTTAAGCATCTTATGAAATGATCATGTTTTTTCTTTGAGTTTATTTTTGTAGTGGATGACATTTATGGATTTCTGAATATTGAACCATCCCTGCATCCCTGGAATGACACCTACTTGATTATGGTGAATGGTCATTTTGATGTGTTCTTGGATTCGGTTGGCAAAAATTTTATTATTTTTTCATTAACATTCATAAGAGAAATTGGTTTGAAGTACTTTTTGTTTGTTCTTTCTGTGGTTTAAGTATAAGCTTAATTGTGGCATCATAGAATGAATTAGGCAGTGTACTTTCTGATTCTCTTTTGTGGAATAGTTTGAAGAGTATTGGTATTAGGTCTTCTTTAAAGGTCTGATAGAATTCCACACTAAACATATCTGGTCCTGGACTTTTTTTGGTTGGAAGATTATTAATGGCTGCTTCTATTTCTTTAGGGGTGATGTGAACATTTAGATGGTTTATCTGATCCTCTTTTAACTTTGGTATCTTGTATATGTGTAGAAAATTGTCCATTACATCCAGATTTTCCAGTTTCATTGAGTATAAACTTTTGTAGTAGGATCTGTTGAATTTTAAAATTCCATGGATTCTGTTGTTATGTCTCCTTTTAATTTCTGATTTTTTAATTTGGATACTGTCTCTGTGCCCTCTGGTTAGTCTGGGTAAGGGTTAATGTATATTGTTGATTCTCTCAAAGAATCAGCTCCTGGTTTTGTTGATTATTTGTACAATTTTTTTTCTTTCTATTTGGTTGATTTCTGCCCTGAGTTTGATTATTTCCTGCCATCTACTCCTCTTGGGAGTATTTTCTTCTTTTTGTTATAGAGCTTACAGGTGTGCTGTCAAACTGCTAGTGTAACCTCTCTCATTTCTTTTTGGAGGCACTTAGAGCTATGAGTTTTCCTCTTACCACTGCTTTCATTGTGTCCCATAAGTTTTGGTATGATGCGTCTTCATTTTTGTTAAATTCTAAAAAGTCTTTAATTTCCTTCTTTATTTCTTCTTTGACCATGTTATCATTGAGTAGAGCATTGTTAAGTTTTCCATTGTTTTTGTTGGAATTTGAGACCAGCCTTAATCCATGGTGATCTGATAGGATGCATGGGGCTATTTCAATCTTTTTGTATCTGTTGAGGCCTGTTTTGTGGTCAATTATAGTAAATTTTGGAGAAGGTACCATGAGGTGCTGAGAAAGAAAGTATATTCTTTTGTTCAGGATGAAATCTTCTACAAATATCTGTTAGATCCATTTGATTCATAACTTCTATTAGTTTCACTGTGTCTCTGTTTAGTTTTTGTGTCCATGATATGTCCATTACTGAGAGTGGGGTGTTAAAGTCTCCCACTATTATTGTGTGGGGTGAGATGTGTGTTTTGAGCTTTAGTAAAGTTTATTTTATGAATGTGGGTGCCCTTGCATTAGGAGAATAGGTCTTTAGAATTGAAAGTCCATCTTGGTAGATTTTTCCTTTGACCAGTATGAAGTGTCCTTCCTAATTTTTTTTTGATAACTTTTGGTAGAAAGTCAACTTTATTTGATATTAGGATGGCTACTCCAGCTTGTTTCTTGGGACCATTTGCTTGGAACATTGTATTCCAAACTTGTACCCTGAGATAGTACATTTCTTTGATACTGAGGTGGGTTTTCTGTATGCAGCAAAATGCTGGGTCCTGTTTACATATCCAGTCTGTTAGTTAGTCTATGTCTTTTTATTGGTTATTGAGTCCATTGATGTTAAGAGATACTAAGGAATTGTGATTTTTACTCTCTGTTATTTTTGCTGTTAGTGGTAGAATTATGTTTGTGTGCTGTGCCTATCTTCTTTTGGGTTTGTTGAAAGATTACTTTCTTGCTTCTTCTAGGGTATAGTTTTGCTCCTTATGTTGATGTTTTCCATCTACTATCCTTTGTAGGGCTATATTTGTGGAAAGATATTGTGTAAATTTGGTTTTGTTATGGAATATCTTGGTCTTTCCATCTATGGTAAATGAGATTTTTGCTGGGTGTAGTAGTCTCAGTTGGCATTTGTGTTCTCTTAGGTTCTGTATGACATCTGTCCAGGATCTTGTAGCTTTCATAGTCTCTGGTGAAAAGTCTGGTTAATTCTGATAGGCTTGCCTTTGTATGTTACTTGACATTTTTCCCTTACTGCCTTCAATATTCTGTCTTTGTTTAGTGCATTTGGTGTTTTGACTATTATGTGACAAGTGGAAGTTTTTTCTGGTTCATTCTATTTGGAGTTCTGTCAGGTTTTTGTTTCTTAATGGGCATCTCTTTCTTTAGGGTAGACTAATTTACTTCTATAATTTTGTTGACAACATTTACTGGCCTTTTAAGTTTGAAATATTCGCTCTCTTCTATACCAATTATCCTTAGGTTAGCTCTTCTCATTGTGTCCTGAGTTTCCTGCATGTTTTGGGTTAGGAGATTTTTGCATTTTGCATTTTCTTTGACTGCTGTGTTAATGTCTTCTAAAGTGTTTTCTGCCCCTGAGATTCTCTCTTCTATCTCTTGTATTCTGTTGGTGATGCTTGCATCTATGCCTCCTGATCTCTTTCCTAGGTTTTCTAACTCCAGGGTTGTCTCCCTTTGTGATTTCTTTATTGTTTCTATTTCCATTTTTAGATATTGGATGGTTTTGTTCATTTCATTTGACTGTGTTTTCCAAAATTCTTTAAGGGATTTTTGTGTTTCCTTTTTAAGGACTTCTACATGTTTACCTGTGTTCTCCTATATTTCCTTAAAGTAGTTATTTATGTCCTTCTTAAAGTCCTCTATCATCATCATGAGAAGTGACTTTATATCCAAGTCTTACTTTTCTGGTGTGATGGTTTATCTAGGAATTGCTGTTGCCACGGACTGGGATTTCTCGCGGGGTCCCTGTTCTGTGGGACAAGGGATTCTGGCCAGGTGGGCACGGGATTCAGCTTTGACAAACAGA
>NW_022196909.1:69965839-69992363 GCF_008632895.1 Mastomys coucha | reverse complement strand
CTTGGTGAGTTCCTAGCACACAAGTACGAAGACATATCTGAGCCATCTCTGAGTTTGGGGTGCCAGGCATCAATGCGGAGGCAGGAGACTGACTTTCCTTGAAGTTTTCGCCTTAAATACCGCCATCACGCAAGTGTGCGTGGCATGCTGTCCTGAAAGAATTGGATTCTGATGATCCCATGTAACCTTGGTTTCTGTTGCCTATTTTCTTAGGCTTGCCTCCTGCCATCTGATTATCTCTAGTGCTCCCTGTCCTCTCTATATCTGACTGGAGCCTGTCATTCCTGTCATCCTGGTTGAGTCAGAACTCCTCAGACTTCAGCTGTCTCTGTGATCCTCTGATTCTGGGATCCTGTGATCCTGAGATTCTGGGTATATCAAGTTCTTAGGAGTCAAGCTTCCTCTGAGACCTGCAGATACTGATGTGACTAAGCTCCTGGGCTACTGGGCTCCTGTGATCCTGTGATCCTGTGATCGTGTGATCGTGTGATCTTGTCATCCTGTGATCCTGAGTGTATGATAGTACCTGAGAATGGAGCCTCCTCTGGGGGCTGTGCGAGTGGTTGCTGAGTTTGTGCCCATGGTAAACCAGGGCTGGCCAGATTGATAAATGGAAATTTTATTGAAAGAAACAGTTTGAAATATTCTGCAATAATATGGAAAATTAAATTAAAGAACATATATATTAAAAATATATTTGAATTATGTGGAGAAGAGTCAAAGTTAGAGTCAACAAGACAACATAAAATTTCCAAAATTGCAGAATTCTATGTGTCAAGCTGAATTTTTTTCTGTTGAAGTTCATATTTGATCACATTAGTAAATAAATGAATAAAACCTCATATTTAAAGTATGTACTTTCTTGCTCATTGAGAATCAAATTTTAGAAAATATTTTCATGCTTGTATTATATTACTATAATTAGATTGATTTATACAATATGATCAGGGTATTTCAACAATGATGGCATCATCCTGGAGAGGCTGTGAATCTATTAGTAGTCACACTACAAGGCTAGTTGTCTCTTCAGTTCCCATCTGACACTGAAGGCTTGTTTGATTCTTGGAGAACTGATATCTTCAGTCTATGACAGAATACCAAACAAGTTGATTGTAATATATGTGAAGGAAAGTTACAGCAAGAAAAAACATTGGCTTTTGAGCAACAGTGAAAGCTAGGAGATACAGTTTCGAGTTTTCTTTCTCTACGTCCTTTTATCTAGGCTGTCAGTAGAAGTCACCTCATACATTTAGGTTGGGTCTTCTTGCTTTAAATGATCTAATTAATATAATCCCTTACAGGAGTGCCTAGTGCCCTGTGCTTTAGTTGATTTCAAATACAGTCAAGTTGCCAAACATTAAGTAAGGTATATGAATATGATCAAACTAGATTACATACATCTGTGAAAGATGTCACATTAAGACCAATTATTTGAAAACATAATATATGCTGTATGTAAATAGAACATAAATTAATTTGGGTGTTATCTTCAGGTTCTATCACAAGATATCTCAAGGGTCTACAAGTATTCCAAACTCTTGAAGATCTCAGACATATTTAAGATCCCTTATAAGTAAAGAATAATCAGCCGGTTACTCCTTATCATTAAGATTTTTAGTATTATTTTATATGCAGCTTTACTGGGGACAATAACAACTGTTATAAAATATACAAGTGAAAGAAAGATACAAAATGTTTTTGTAAAAATATGTGGCCACTAATAAATAAATTCAGACCATATTGGTAAATTTTGGCATAGAAAAAGCTATTAACCAAATGTGAATGTTCAGGAAAATTTGTCAGAGCAGCTGAGGACATCTGACATTAAATAAAACAAAATAATTAAGCACTAAGTAAAGGCATGATAGGTGACAGCTCAAACCGTGAGCCTTAAGTGGTAAAAGAAAGCACGATGAAGAAATCCAAGAACTTCAATATTTGGTGAGTGAGTGTGTGTGTGTGTGTGTGTGTGTGTGTGTGTGTACACATGTGGACCCACAAATTAAAATAAGATGTTATCAGGTCATCTTAGAGTGAGTCATTATAGGAAATTTAGACATAGAATTCCAGAACAGAAACAGAGGAAGTTAGACAAAAAGTGGTACATAGCAATCCCACTAAAATCAGGGACAAGTGCTGCCCACACTCTCCCTCTCTACTCAATATAGTACTTGAAGTTCTAGCTAGCAATAAAAAACAACTGAAGATCAAAGGAATATAAATTGGAGAGTAAGTAGTCAAGATATCACTATTCTCGGACAATATGATAGAATACATAAGCAATCTTCAAAATTCTCCCAGAGAACTGCTACAGATGATAATCAACTTCAGCAAAATGACTGAATATAAAATTAATTCAAAGAAATCAGTGGCCTTCCTTTATACAAATGATAAATGAGCCGAGAGAAAGAAATGACAGAAACAAGACCCTTCATAGTTGCCACAAATAATATAAAATATCTTTATATAACTCTAACCAAGCAAATGAAAGATCTCTATGACAAGAACTTCAAGTTCTCAAAGAAAGAAATTGAAGAAGATATCAGAAGATGGAAAGATCTCCCATGCTCATGGATCAATAGGATTAATAAAGTGAAAATGGGCATCTTACCAAAAGCAGACTGCTACATAGTCAATGCAATTTCCATCCAAATTTCAACAAGGTTTTTTTGTTTTTGTTTGTTTGTTTTTCTAACAGACCTTGAATTGAGATCTCTGACAATTGTCAACTTCATATGGGAAAACAAAAACAACAACAACAGCAACAACAACAAACTGAATAGCCCAAATGATCTTGAACAATATAAAAAATCCCGTGGAGGAATCACCATCTATATCATTAAGCTACAGAGCAATAGTGATAAAAACTGCATAGTATTTTTATAGAAACAGATTGTTCAACAGAATAGAAACAAAGATACAGAAACAAACACACTCACCTATGCACACTTGATTTTCAACAATGAAGCCAAAATCATGCAATGGAAAAATGAAAAGATCTTCAATAAATGGTACTGGTTTAACTGGATCTCTGCATGTAGGAAAATGAAAATAGATCCACATTTATCACCCTGCACATAACTCACATCCAAGTGGATCAAGGACCTCAAAATAAAACCAGATACACTAACCCTCATAGAAGAATATTTGGAAAATAGCCTTGAACATATTGGTACAGGAGACAATTTCCTGATCAGAACACTAATGACTCAAGCTTTAAGATTAACAGTTGATAAATGGGATCTAATGAAACTGCAAAGCTTCTTGAAGGCAAAGAACCCTGGCAATATGGCAAAGGGACTGCCTAAAGATTGGGAAAAGATCTTCACTAGCCATACAATTGACAGCGGGTTAATATCCAAAATGTATGAAGAACTCAAGAAGTTACATAGCAACAACCCAAATAACCCAATTGGGGGTGGGGGAAGGGTTATACAGTTAAACAGAGAATTCTCAACAGAGAAATGTAGAATAGTTGAGAAGCAACTTAAAGAAAAGTTCAACATCCTTAGTCATAAGGGAAATTCAAACCAAAATGATCTTAAATTTCTACCTTATAGCAATAAGAATGTCTAAGATCAAAAAACTCAAGCAACAGCACATGCTGTTGAGGATATGGCAAATGGGAAACAATATCTCCATTTCTGGTGGAATTGCAAACTTGTATAACTACTTTGGAAATTAATCTGTCAGTTTCTTAGAAAACTGTAAATAATTCCACCCGAAGAACCATCTATACTGGTTCTAAGCATATATCCCCCCAAATACTCTACATACCACACGGACATATGTACCACTATGTTCATATCAGGTTTATTTGTAGTAGTCAGAAACTGGAAATAACACAGCTGTCTCTCAACAGAAGAATGGGTACAGAAAATGTGGATCATTTACACAGTAGAATACTATTCAGCTATTAAAAACAAGGATGACTTTTACAGGAAAATAGATGGAACTAAAAATATCATCTTTAGTATCATCCTCAGACCCAAAAAGATATGCATGGTTTGTACTCACTGATGAGTGGATATTAGACATAAAGTACAGAATACTCGTAATGTACCCCACTGACTCAACGAAGTTAAACAAGAAGGAAGGCCCAAGTGAGGATGCTTAAATCCCACTTAGAAGGGGGAACAAAGGAAACAGATTGAAGAGGGAACCTGGGTGGCAGATATGAGGAGAAGTGGAATAGGCAGGATCAATTGTGAGGAGGGACAGGGAAAATGAATGGAAATCTTCGGCAGCTGGGTGTTGGCAGTGGGAGAAATTTCTAGGAAGTCCCAGAGACCTGGAATGGGGAAGACTCCTAGGTTTCAATGTGCATGACCTTAGCCAAATGCCTAAAAGTGGACACATGGAACCTGAAGAGGCCGCTTCCTATAGCAGGTAGGACCTCAGTGGAGGGATAAGGACACCAACACACACACAAAACTTTTGACCCTAAATTTGTCCTGTCTAGAAGAAATGCAGGGACAAAGATAGAGCAGATACTGAAGGAATGGCCAAACAATAATCAGCCCGACTTGAGACCCACTCCATGGACAAGCACCAATCCCTAACAAAATTAATGATATTCTGTTTTGCTTACAGATAGACATCTTCTGAGAGGCTCTACCAAGCAGTTGACTTAAACATATGCAGATACCCACAGCCAAACCTTTTATAGAGGTCAGGCACACTCATGGAAGAGTTAGGGGAAAGATTAAAGGCTCTGAATGAGTCAGGAATACCAACAGTGTCAACCAACGTGGAACCTTGGGAGCTCTCAGGGACATCCATCAACCAAAGAGCACACATGGGCCAGACTGAGGCCTGAGGCATACAAATAGCTGAGGGCTGCCCTGTCTGGCTTCAGTGGGAGAAGATGAATCTAATCTTTTAAAGACTTGATGACCCAGGGTGGGAGGGATACCCAAAGGTGCTCCACCCTATCAAAGGCAAAAAAATGAGGGAGATTGGGAGGGGTTTTGTGAGGGGGGAAAATTAATTAATTAATATAGAAAATGGACAAGGAACAACTCATTTAAAAAGGTGTAGGAATTGATTAAAAATAACACTTTCTACACTTGGCTAAGTAAATTAACAGCAACACTAAGGTCATTTGCAAACTTTTGTAGACATTAAACAAAGACTTAAGTAATTATCATGAATAATGAGTTTTTCTTTCAGCCCACGAAATACCTATAATTCATTGTATTTGTTTTGTTTTGTTTTGTTTTTGGGTTGTTTTGTTTTTGTTTGTTTATTTTTTTTTGAGGCAGGATTTCTCTGTATAGCCCTGGCTGTCCTGGAACTCACTCTGTAGACCAGGCCTGCCTCTGCCTCCCACGTGCTGGGATTAAAGGTGTGCGCCACCACTGCCTGGCTCCAATAATTCATTTTAATCTCTATCAGCACATATGAATCTGAAGCAGAATTTAAAATCATCTTTATATGACCAGCAAATCACCATTGTGAACCAAACTGAAGTCATAGTTTTCCTGTCTCTTCTTGTGGGTATGGAGATAGAGGACAATTTAGAGCTTTGTGAGGAAGAAAAAAAAATGCTTTGCTGTTTGTTTCTCTGGATCTTGTGCCTGCAGACTCTGCACTGAGATTCACATATTCTTTAATCTGGAATTACAGTTTATGGACCACAGAGTAATCTGGCGAAATCCACCTCTACCATGAGAAACATGTATGACTTCTATAGGCTAAATGACGCACCCCCCCAAATTTCATAGCTTTGAATTTAGAACTGGATAAAAATTTCTTCAGTGTTAGCTTCAGACAGTCAGATGAAGAGCATAGGAGGCTCCTGTCCCTGTCTTAAAAATGTGCTGTGCCCAACACACTGTGGTAACTAGTATCTTAGTGATTTTGTGACTTTGATGCCAGATAACAAAGAGGGTTGAGGCCTATTCTTTAATGGATGCCTGTGTATAACATTGTCAAAAAGCAGAAAAATTTAAAGACCTAAAGCTCATTCATTCATTTTGAGTATAATACAGAGCTGCCTAAAAGGCAGCTTCTCTAGGAGAAGCTGTTTTGAGTTTGGCTTGGGTGGAAACTTCTCTACATCTATGACTTTATGCTATTTTCAAGCTATATCTTGGTGGTTGCTGTGTTGTCTGGTATCTTACTGTAAAGCTATGAGCTTACTTGTTTTGTCTTCATGTTACACCCTGTGGGCCAAGAAGCATTTCTCAGTTTTTACTCTTAGTCTCCAGTTCTGCTGTGTGGAAGTTCTAGTTCCTTATAGATCTGCCTATTGGATTTGTTTCCATGTATACATCATGGAAAAAGGGAGTAGTTTGTCACATAAGAGAGAAAGTATGCTGTCCACGGCTACTAAGCCCTTTCAGCATGTCATTTATGGTAAATGCTAATGGCATTTGTTGTTCCTGGACTACATCATGCCTCTTAAAGTCCTACTTTTATTTTATTTTCCACCTAGGGCTCCATTGATTCCTGCTTCTCTGTTTTGTGCCACAGAGTCAAAGATATCCATTTACAAATATTTGAAATCTTAACACATATGACAATGATAAAGCTGGCTAATTGGCAAAATCTTTTTCCCCTTGCCTTTCAGAGAAGGTTGCAGTTCCATATAAGCAAGCCTTCCTAAAACAGAAATTCTTCCCTGTGAATAGTTAAAATCAATTAAATACTTTCAATTAAATTAGTTTAGGGATTTCACACATAAACAACAGAAAGACTAGGGAAACAAATCATTGCAGATTTTTAGAACAAGGACTAGTTCAAGCTGTACAAACTGACTTTGTACTGCACAGAGAGAAAAGGAGATGTAATCATATACACAGTGGCCATATGGTTAGAAAAATAAAAAGGGGCTAGAAAACTAGTTATTGACTGTTCTTTTTCTTCTCTTTTGACTTTCTTAGTTTTTGTTTTCAGCTAAAAGCTCCTAGAATAAGAACTCTAATAGTAAGCAGTTCAGATGTGATCAAGGAACTTTTATAATGGGTTGGTTATTGTTATTAAGACTATTTAAGACACTTATTTAATGGTTGGAAAGGTTTTAGATAGACTCCAGGCATGAGGAAAGACATGGTAACAATGAATGAACATCTGTGTAACACGTATCCAAAAGGAAGCATTTTCCCAATTACTTGTTTGTATTTTCTGTTTTACTTGATGTTCACAACATATTATATAAATATTAATGTGTAGCCCTCTCTCTAAAAGAGGGGAATTCACTGCAGAAGCAGTGTAAAGTTCTCTGCTTAAAGGGACGCCGTGACCTCTGGACTTTTCTCTACCACAGGGTGCCAGACAAGTTTTTATAACTCACTTACATTTAAGATTAGTGGAGATATTAGTATATTATACACAGCCCTGAATAAATGAACAAAACAAGGAATAAATTTTGAATTATCCATTGTTCAGTGAAGTATTGGCTTCTTAGCTTTAGCAATATTAAGATATAGAGGACATTGCTCTTCACTCACTGGATCCAGTAGCTCTCTAGCACTTACTGCTAGATGTAATAACAGAAAAAATATTTTCAAATATGGCAAAATTTCTCTGAGAGATAGGCATCATATCTGATTGATATTCACTGAGCATTAATTTTCTCCCAACTGAAAGTAAGTATTTTCCATTGGATAAATTTGGGACTTTTTTTTTTTTTTTGGATTTATTTTAAATAGAGCAATTCATATTGCACTTTTATAAAATGTATACTTAAACTTTTTTTTTTAGATATTTTCTTTATTTACATGTAAATTACTCCTTTCCCAGTTTCCCCTCCAAAAACCAACCAACCAAACAAGCAAAAATAACAAGAATAAAGCCCTGTTGCCTTCTCCCTCCCCATGCCTGCCACCCCACCCTCTCCCACTTATTGGCCCTGGCATTCCCCTACACTGGGGCACAGAATCTTCACAGGGCCGAGGTCCTCTCCTCCTATTGATGATTGAAAAATTTGGGACTTTTAAATAAAAATTTCAAAAAGTGATTTTGAGCTAATATAAGCTTTATATGTCTTACCTGGCTCTCTGGTCCCATTATTATGCTGCTATTCCAGCTGGAAAAGGTAGCAGTATTGTCACTGTTTCGTATGTAAATGAAGAGTTGCTCATACATTTAACAAAGATTAAAGACATGTGTTATAGGCTATGCAGTGTCATGCATTCTAAAATAATCTCCATTGAAAAAACATGTTTAAGTCTCTTCTTATTTTTAGTAGTTTGTAAATAGCTAGGATTAATGTGTTTATATGTCTGTTTTCATATGCTAATATTTACATTGTATTACCTGTCTGTATTATAAGAATAATGATTTTATTGTCTTTATTCTTCTATAATAGAACTTAACTACTGGGAAATTGGTCTTGATGATATGCATGAGTGACAGGGCTTGTCATTGCTCTAAGTACCTTTCTGGTCAGTGAGTACATAATGCAGATTTTTTTAACTTTGTACCAAAGCTTTATATTACTTTTTAAGTTAAAAAATATTTATGAAAGATAAAATTTGGGGTCCAGTGAGGTGATAATTTCAGTAAAAGTGCTTGAAACTCAAGTAGGGTCCCATGAATTAAATCCCTGGAGCCCATGGCGGATGGAGAGAACCCACTCTTGAAAAATGCCCTCCAACATTCACATAAGCACCATGTGCACACACATGCACACCCATGCACCACCCCTCCCCCCACACACATAGAGAGACCACACATAAACACACACACAGAGAAAGAGAAAGAGTTAGAGACAGAGAGACGGAGACAGAGACAAAGATACAGACATACACAAACAAGTGAATAAATTTAAAAACTTAACAATTCTAACATTTTGCTTAAATCATACTATTAAATTTGCTTTATTTAATTATCAACAAATTACATGTAAATGTAAAACTTTGCTGTTCACTTAAAACACTTTGCTATTTTTTGTTTTCTTCTATTTTTTTGAAAATAGATTGTTTTCATATATTACATTATGATTATGGTTTACCTTCCTCCAACTAATTCAGTTTTCCCCATCTCATCTCCAATCTGAATCCACACTCTTTCTGTCTCTTATAAATAAATCGACATCTAAAAGTAACAATAAAATAAAACAAAATTAACAATAAACAAATAGAAATAAGGCATAAACTAAAGAAAAAGAGACAAAGAAGAAGCACAGGAAACATATATAGATGCAGTGGATAAATTAACACACATCTTTCCACACACAGGAATTCCATAAAAACACAAAATTAGAAGCAATAATATGTACACAAAGAACCTGTAAGTTTAAAAAAAAAAAAGAAAGAAACAGAGCCTCAATAAAACATTATCAGGCAAAACCAACCAAACAAAAAACCTTTCAAAGATGGCATTGAGTTCATTTTCTGTTGTCAATCTATTGCTAGACATGACATGTGCTATGACCTTAAGAGTAGTTGGTATCTCCAGTGGACTCCATTGAAGAAAAGACATTTTCAATAGGAGATAGCTATTGAATTAGGGCTGTGTGTGTGTGTGTGTGTGTGTGTGTGTGTGTTTGTGTGTGTGAACTTCTTTCAGTTATTTCTTTCTTATTGCTTACTTATATATTATTTCTAAAACTACTTTCCTTATTTTTCTTAACTATTATTTGTATGTTAGCCTCCAAATTATCAGATTCAATTATATCTTATTTTTACTCTTTGAAAAAGGTAGAAATAGTGTCATATTTATCAGGCTATTAAATTCATTCTTTATTTGTATTTCTTGTTTTTATTGCCAATTAGATTTTTACTAATGTAATTTCCTCTAAGTATGATTACTGCCTTCTTATCTGTAGGCTTTTATATGTGAAAGGCTGTGAAGTAGCTGGGGTGCTGAATATAAAAGTCAAGATAGCAAACATTGCAGAGCAAAGACAGAGTACTGAGTGGGAGGAAATACCATTTCTTTCAAAAGAAAACAGTTTTCAAAAACATACACAGACTTCAAATTAAGCATACCAAAACACATGGCCCTTTAAATAAATTATCTAATTCACTGAAATGACAGCTACCCAAACAAAAACAAATGTCCAACAAATACATTAAAAAAGTATTCAAGATTTTCAGCAATCTTAAAAATGCAAATGCTGACAAGGAGGAAAGGGAAGAGAATACAATATATAGGCTGGGGAATAAATTCATCCAGCCAACATGGCAAGAAATATGAAGCTTTTTACAAAATGAAATAGCAGTCACTATAAGCACTTGCTATACCACAGTTAAGTGTACAGTTAAAGAAAACAAGATTAGCAGACAGTATAGATACTCATATATTTATATTTAGGATAACAATGATCACCATAGCTGAAAGTCAGAAAAGGCTTCCATGGTATACACTCATATGAATGCATAAGAGAATATGGAGTATAGACATGATTGGGTATTATTCAGCCCTAACGAAGAAAGAAAACATATCAAGAATGTGAATGGATCTGAAAGTTCTGTTAGCAAATTAAGCAGCCTCACACAAGCAAGTACTGAATGCCTTCTCCCACAAATAAAACTTAGATAGTCTTGAAGTTCATAAGTCATAAATGGAATTTAAGATTATTTGGAAAAGAAATTGGAATGGATGAAAGAGACAGGAGAAGAACCGGTAATGAAGTGAACTTAATCAGAGTACTCTTATATGCATATGTGGCAGTGTTGCAATGAAGCCATCGTTTTAAAAATGAACATATAGTACTGAAAAAATATACAGGATAAAATATTGTAGAATGTGAGCAGATTCATTATCATATGAATAGGTCACTTTTGTCTGTAAGTAAATATTTTGTGCCCAAATGTTCTCTAGGTCTATCAGAGTACCAATTGATGTATATGAATTTATATAATAGATAATTCAGGAAAAAAGAGTCTAAACTAAAATGCCAAGGACTGTAGTTCATAATAATGTCTCATCCTTGGGAACTTTGTGAAATGAATAGATCATAGAGGCTTTTAACATGATATGAAGAATAAGTTTGAAATGAACACAATATTTTATCCCAATATTGTTGTAATTTTACTCTACATATGTAGGTGCATTATAATATACAAAATTTAATGACTTAAACATTAACCATAAAATTTATTTTTAAAAAGTAACTAGCCAAACAATGGAAAGACCTGTATGACAATAACTTTAAGTCCCCCAAGAGAGAAACAGAATATCTTAGAAAATGGAGAGATCTTCCAAGCTCATGGATTGGCAGAAATATAGTAAAAATGGCCATCTTACTGAAGGCAATCTACAGATTAGATGCAATCCTCATCAAAATCCCAACACAATTCTTCAAAGACATGAAAAACCTGGAAAGGCAAAAACCCCAGAATAGCCGAAACAATCCTTAACAATAAAAAAAAAAAAAAAAAAAAAAAAAAAAAAAAGGCTTGGGTCGTCCCTGACCTCAAGCTTTACTACAGAACAATAGTGATAAAAACTGCATGGTATTGGTACAGACACAATGATCAATCGAATAGCATTGAAGACCATGGCTAATAGTATTGGGGTAATTATTCAACCATAGCATGCCATTTGGGACCTACATGTCACATATAGTGACATGTAGTGAGATACCAAAGATTCTGCAAATATCTGATTACCATTAAAAATCAGATACCTAACATGGCTGTCCTTGTGGCTCAATGAGTGAGTTCTTCCCCAATGTAGACAAAAACCTAGGTTCCATCTATAGCAGAACAGAATAATAGGATAACAAAATACAATTAGAGAGTGGTCATAGATATTATGGGAGCCAGCAGGGTGTGGAATATATGCAAGAATTAAAATGAAAATCTACCAACTTAATATTCTTTAAACTGGAAATATCTTTGATGAATAAATATGAAAAGTCAGTTTTAGGAATAAATGAGAAAAGCAAGAACGTCCAATGTGCACATCCTCCTAAAGAGGGGATCCTTAGCAAATTCTGATTCCCAGGTCCAGCATATCCAACTCTCCTAGCTGCAATCACTGCTTTTTGCAGTCAGCTATCTTATTTCTGGCCCTGTACCATTCCTTGTCTTTGTTGTGTGTTGTGCCCTTCTGATGTTCCAAGATCTGGACTCCTGATGCTGGTCCTTGTCCAACTCAGAAATCAACAGTGGCAATGCTTACGCACAACAATTTGAATTATGACATCCATCGTGCAAATAACTCTTATTAATTAAGCACAGATTTTGGATCATACTTTATCTCTAGATTCTGGAAATGCATTAACTGAATGTGCAGAACTCTGCTCTTCAAACTTATTTCTGTCCAAAGCTTTCTCTAATTTGTGTTATATTGCTGGAGGATCCAGATGGTTGCTGATTTCATTCAGTGGCTAAACATGACGGGATAAAAAGTTTAGTTTGTGGACTTCTGAGACAAGGAAATTTCCATTTAGCAAGCAAGCTGATGCTGCTTAAAGTATTTCAAATACTTTGGTGGGCATGATGAGATCACTGTTTCTCACAAACATACAAGACAGACAGTTTTGAGGGCCACGTGGCTAATGTGGCACATTCTCAGTTTCCCAGTTCCCTTTGATAGTAACCCCATACATTCTGAAGCTTTGCTTGGCAAAGTTTTTAATGCATTGATGAACCATTATTTGGGATCCGGGTGTAGGTGGCCATGGGACAACTGGTGTCTCCCTAGTGCCTTCAGCTCTTTAGATCAGTCAGGTGTTAGAGTGTTTGAGGTCTACAAAGTTTTCTCATTCTAGATGCTATAGCATAAATGTTTCTAACCATCCATTAATAATGCATCAGAATTTCATTTACATATTTACAATAAAAATTTCTATCTGTATTTTTTCTGAAATTAGATCTAGAAGATAAGTTTATTTGAAATAAATTTATTAAAAATGTTGTTGTCTTTTTAGATCTCTGCCAGTTTCATAAGACAGAGCAGTAAGTGTAGAAATAAGATGAAAATCCTTAAGCCAAAATAAAGTATCATTTTAATAAATTACTTCACATGAAAACTCACTCATCAGCCTTCAGAGTCATGAGAGATATTAACAATGGGAAGCATGAAATAACAGGGTAAATTCAGATAGATTTAGCTTTTCAAAATTGATTAGCAGTCTGGAGCAGTGAGAGCAATCTGCATGGCACTTTCACTCTAGTAGCTGCTAAAATTGATTAGCAAGTTAGACGAAGCTGGAGCAAATTGCTTTGCTAATCAAGGAAAATTAAACTGCAAAATGGCTTGAGCGGTAAACTCTACAAATGATTCACAAAGTCAGATTGAAAACAGCCCTTTTTTTGAGTGGAAGACTTGATATTTGTGTTGGGGAAAATTGTTCATAGTGACTTTTAGTTTTATTGTTTCTCTTGATTTCAGAAAAATAATTTCTATTACTTAAGAAGATTCGTGTGTCTATGCTGTTTTTTAACCAGCTAGTTGGCCTTTGCATTTGCCAGTGTAGAGTAAAATTGCTTTCATTTAGTCAACAGTGCCCCTGACTCCCTGGGGTAGGACAGTATTTGTGAGTTACAGTAGAGATCGTTAGAAAACCCCTTCCTCCTTTGGACTGAAATCTAAGGGACGTACAAAGTTTACATAAACAGAAGTTGGTATTAGTGATCATAGGTTCTTCATCCACTTATTTTCTTTGTCTTGGAGCTTTATTTTCATGTCCTTGGGATACTTTGTACAGTTATTAAAGTGTTAAATATTAAACTAAACTTATATTCACTCCATGCAAGAAGCAATTTCCATAACAGCTATTGTATCAATAGTTCAAGCTACATCAATAAAGAAAATTTAGAAGATTTGTACATTTAAGTTCATCATTAAGCTTACTCTTAGGGACCTTTGTTTTGAGACTGTTTCTGGACTAGTTGTAGTCATTTCTTAGACACGAATTCACAAGTACAAGTTACAAAGAAGGGTGATGTAAGATGATTAAAAAAGCCTCAAATATGGAGGAACTTAAAATACAAGACTTCTCAGAGAAACTGATATTTAAAGGTGATCCTTAGTGACAAGTATTTTCAGCTATAAAGAAAAATAAAACAATGAACTATGAAGGTAAATGAAGGGAACTAGAACAGATAATATTGAATAAGATAACCCAGTCCTAGAAAGACAATGTAACATTTTACATGGTCTACTTTATCAGAAGCATCTAGGTCTAAATCTTCAGATATAAGTGTAATTATCACACTTCTTCAAAAAAACATCTCTTTTCAAAAGATTGAGAGACTATTACTGAAAACTACAACCAATCAAAATATAGAGTTGTGGGGTCCAGTCCCAATGGATATATGTGCAAAACATACCTAAGTTTCATGGAACACTGCAGAAGAAGGCATGGAAAAATTGACAAGATTGCCATAAATTTCCTGTGAGGAGAAGCTTGTCTGATGATTGCTAAGTGAGACACTGATCAATTGGTATAGCAGAATGTCATTAGGAGTCATTTTATTGCTGTCTTCCTTTAATAATCATATTTAGTTGTCCTTTAGGCCCATGGCCTATATAGGATCAGTTTATTAGTTATCCAAGCAATGTCAGGTATGGGTTCCTTCTCACCAGAATAGGCCATAAACGCAGTCAGAGAATAGTTGGTCATGGGCCCAATGGAAATCCCCAGAAAACTCAGCCTTTTATTGTAAAGGCAAGTTTGTTCTCCACAAACTGATGAAAAGACCCTACTGCTGAGAACATTTACATATCTCATTGAGTATGGATAAGTCAAGCTGGTGATAAACTAGCTAGAACCTTCACCCTTCATTGAGCATGGATAAGTCAAGCTGGTGAAAAACTAGCTAGAGCCTTCAACCCTACTGACTAGTATTCATGGTTCTGAAAGTTACTCTGTATGCTACTAGAGAACAAAGGCAACCATCTGACCAGCTACAAACTTTTCTATTTACAACAGTGATCTGCCTGCATATTAACTTCTTACAAACAATTACCCTTAAAATATATCAGTAGTTTTAAGATTGCTTTATGTTGTCATTTTCTTTTTTATCTTTATTCGTTTCTACTAGCAAAGCATGTACTCAACAACTATAACATCATGCTTATCTTTTCCTTCTTAAAATTGTTCTTCTTTATATTGCCATATTGTGTGTTTGTGTGTGTATGTATATATGTGTGTGTATTTATGTATGTATGTTTATATGTATGCATGCATGTATGTGTGTAAGGAATATATCAAATATATAATCAGACTGTCTATATCTTTACTGTCTAAAGAATCGTACTTCTGAAGTAAACTACACAAGGAAGTCATGACAAGCATGACTCTAGTATTCCTAGCTATTTCCCTTCCTGACATCATTGATTGCCATTATTATGTTTTTCTTTCTTAATAATTCAGTCTCCTTTTAATGTTTATTTTCTTTAATATCTAAAAGTTTCAAATTAAATTCCTTGTAACATAGAAATGTTAGGCCATTGCTGGTATAGGGAACAAAAACTCTGGGTAGAATAGGAAGAAAGCATCTTGCTGTCTCTTAGACAGTGATAACCCTATACCACAATGGAAGGACTCACAGAGAAGCCTGAGCATGCTCCAGTCCTCCTGGCCCCCTAAAAAAATCTGAGACTACTACTCCAAGAAATAGTTGTAAATGAAAGCAGATAAAAAGTGAGGCCCAAAGAGCAAATAAAAGAAGAGAAAAACTGAAAGACCTCTCATCACCAAGGCTGATATGGAATAGACATAGATAAGGAAATATAAATCATTTGATTGACAGAAATGGCTTTGAATCTCTGCCTCTTCCCAGATCAGGTCCACTTTCTTCCTTAGATGGTTTTTTTTTTTTTAAATAATAAATCATAGCTTCTATTGTAATCCACATGTTCTTATCCAGTTATTTGCTCTGGCTCATAAGAACCAGGAAATCCAGCAGCTGATCCTTGGACTTTAATTCCCACCTATAACATATCCAACAGCAATCTCAGCCACTTTTATTTTGGGGGAGATGCGGTTCAGACTTCTCTCTAATCAATACATCATAAGGAGGTAAACCACCTCTAAGAATGAGATTTTCATTCAGCAACCTTATATCTTTTGAGTGTGCCTTTACTCGCTCTTGTAAGATTCCCTGTTTCAAACTCTAACTGCTAGCATTAGTGTTTCTTGAGATACCTTTCCAAACCTGCAATTAATGGGTTAGCATTAAACCATTCTTAAAATCTTGGAAGACCCACTTTCACCACCTAAGCCAGACAAATGCAAATTAGTATCAGGAATCAGCAGCTAAGGACAAACATTAACAAGGTTCAAAACAATAGTCAAAGACTTCATCAAGATATATCTTAGCATAGGTCTGAGTTCATAGTTTAATTATCTTTATTCCAGTTATTGTTTATGAACTGTTCTGCCTCTTCATTGTGGAGTATTTCTGTGATAC
Organism: Mastomys coucha; assembly: GCF_008632895.1. Taxonomy (NCBI): domain Eukaryota; kingdom Metazoa; phylum Chordata; class Mammalia; order Rodentia; family Muridae; genus Mastomys; species Mastomys coucha. Next base: position 69,976,044 of record NW_022196909.1, on the reverse strand, counting down.
TAGATGCAGCTGTGTGAGAGGTAACAAGCCAGTGTGGAAGTTGTCAAACAGGAATCCAATTCAAGTAGTAGGCAGAAGCACATCCCTGCTGTCCTTCAAGTCTTGGGCCAAGTTAGGCTGATAGCCACAGTTCCACCAAGCCTGCTGGATGAAGAGAGTCTCAAAGTAAATAATTTCTATTCCAGACACCCTTTTTGGTTCTTTTCCCTTGGGAATAAATGTTTATAGGGTACAGTGGGGTAATAACTTGTCATCACAGGAGAAAATTAGTCTTTCTTGTTTGATTCATTGTCATTTATGCCATCTATGAACTTTCTATGCTTCAGTGTTTCCCAGAAGCTCACTATCCCAGTATAAGGCTCCACTAGAAATACTAGTTCAATATTTCCTTACATGCTTCAGGGTGATACAAAAAACCCTCTTTGTTTATTTTGCCCTTATCTAATCTCCCCTTGGTTGTCTTGGTAATTTATGAGCTTAACAGACACACTGGCCTAAGTGACTGAGATATACCAAAGCTTCCTTTACTTCAGAAACATCTCGCATTGTCCTGGAATTCAGAAAAGTCTCTCAATTTCCATAATTTGTCTTCAGATCCTTGTTTAATTAACTTCTTTCTTAACTCCCCTGTGAACAGTTTTATTTGGCCTGGTAATAAACATCAAGCTCCCATTTCTCTTGACATATTCACTCAGAAATGCCTGTTCATTCTGCATTGCCTTCCAGTTGACAATCTTCAGAAGTAGAGGGAGGTAAGACACTGATAGCCACATGTCTGTAGTAGTTAGTATTAGCCAGTCATGAGAGATTTATTTCTCCTGCATTGTCAGAGATTATACAATCCCTAAAATGAGGAGTTACATTATATCCTTTTCCTCTATGCGCTGTAGCCCCATAAATTGGGCTACGAAATGTTCTTTTATTTTTACTTAAAAATATTTTCTAGTATATGTGCTGCTGAAGCGAGCACAATATTTTCTAATCCAAGGATTTCAGAGGGAGAATACTGCATGACTATAATAGTTCCCTAAATAGACCACTATTTAGTCCCTATCTGCATGCTCAATCCTTCCCTCTGTATTAAAGTTTTGTATTAGAGGCATGCATCTCTTCTTTTACTTTAATCTCATTTCTCTGTCACTTCACTGTTGAACTCTTCCAGTGAGTTCTAAACTTTTAGACCCCAGCAGGGGCTCTATGACACATATATAATTTGTTCTTATCCTTTTTGCCCATGGTTATAATAAATGATAAAGCAAAAGCCTCTATCTCAAGTTATCTTCCAAATAGAGGCTAACACTGAGAACAAGAGGTGTGTTTTATTTCACATTGAAATTTCTCTCTTACACAAAGAAGTCCCTGTTGGCCAATCATCTTGACCTCACTTGTATGTATTTTTTACATGTAGAAAACACTGATAAGGTTTTCTAAGATTGTCCCACAGGTGCTCTGTTTAGGGATCTTAATTTACTCACTAGTCCTTCAACCTTTCTCAGGCATCATATCAAAGTATTTATACTAGTATGGAAGATTATACTCATTGAGGCTATGTACTATAGCTACTTGTATTACGAATGATAATTATGTTCCCAAAAAACTGTTTGCATGAGATTGTCTGCAGGTAGCTTCTGGGAACCAGCTCCCAGTTGGTTCTGATTGATAAATAATGATCCAGCAGCCAATAACTGGGGAAGACAGACAGGTGGGATTTTAGGATTACCAGGGCTTGGAGGAGGAAGTTGAAGAAAGAGTTTGGCCATACTTTAGGAGAATGTAGATAGAGGAGAGTCAGAAGCAGCCATGGGGTAGAGAAGCAATGAAAGCCCCCTGGGCTCTTGACCAAAAAAGCACTGCCTAGAGGATTTTGAATGAGTCCGGAGTGCGAGGTGATATAATACCTACTTCAAAACACTGTTTAAATGACTATGAAAAACTTTCAGGAAGAAAAAAACAATACTACAACCGATGATTAGCATTTGAAGAATAGAAGTGTTCATTATTTTAATTTGAGTGTTGTATACTACATTTATTTAAATACTTATTATATTATGTTCCATGAAGATGAACAAATGCCATACCTCAATTAAAATTTAAATAAAGCTCAACTTTGGATGTTGAATGGAGCCTTTAAAAATCTCACAGATTCAAGGAAAAGGTTTAGTGTTAGATACTCAAAGGAAAAGGAAAATATTAAGAGACTTACTGACAAGATAAATTCAGGAAATTAGGGTATACTGCCAGAGCTGAGAGTTTGAAGTAGAAAATGATATTGACCATGCAAATCAGAGAAAGTTACAGAGAAACTAAGTGGTAATAAAGTTAGATTATAAATTATGGCCCCAGGCATTACCACTTGAAGATAGAATTATGGCTATGAAGATTAAAAGCATTGGTGCTGTGTAAGGGTGTTCTTGTAGGACCCACAGGAAGACTGAGCTATACATCTGCTACATATATGCTGATGGCCTCGGTTCAGTTCATACATGTTCTTTGCTTGGTGGCTCAGTTTCTGAGAGCTCACAGAGGTCAGGGTTAGTTGACTCTGTTGGTCCTGTAAGGTTCTCACCTGATTCAGGGCCTTCAATCCTTCCCTCAACCCTTCCATACTAGTCCCTGATCTCTGTTCAGTGTTTGGCTGCTGGTTAGAGCCTCTCAGAGGACAGTTAGGCTAGGTTTCTGTGTCCTAGCATAACTGAGTATCAATCATTTCAAGGACTGGGGTTGGCTCATGGGAGGTGTTTCAAGTTGGGCCAGTTGTTAGTTGGCTATTTCTTCAGTCTCTGCTCCATCTTTATTCCTGCATTTTGTTTAGATAGGACAAATTTTGGGTCAACAGTTTTGTGGGTGGGCTGGTGTCCTTATCCCTCCACTGGGAGTCCTGTTTGGCTATAGGAGGTAACCTCTTCAGGTTCCATGTCTCCACTGTTAGGCATCATGACTAGGGTCACCTGCATTGACTCCTGGGAGCCTCCCTTATCCCAGATCTCTGGGACTTCCTAAAGATCCCCCTCCAACAACCCCCATTTCTCTCCCCTTCCCCTGTCGCACCCAATTCCCTCCATCCCTCTGCCTTCTACAACTATTTGGGCATGAATTTGTTTTTACAACTTTTTGTATCATGATAAAATTTTTGCTTCTCTTTCCACCATTGTAGATATTTTTGCTGAGTATCTTAGTCTAGGTTGACAGTTGTGGTTCTCTTTTCATTTGTTTGCTTGTTTTCTTGTTGTTATTGTTGTTGTTTTTACTTTAAAGTTTCCATTGAGAAATCAGCTGTTATTCAGATGGGTTTTCCTTTATATGTGACATGTGATTTTTTCTTTGCAACTTCCAATACCATTTGTTTGTTCTGCATAATTAGTGATTTTACAATAACATGCCATGGAGAGATTATTTTCTGGTCTTGTCTATTTGGTTTTCTGTGTTATTATTGTACCTGAATGTGCACGTTCGGGTATTTTGTGTGTTTGTTTGGTTGATTTTTGGTTTGGGGAAGTTTCTTCTTTAATCTTGTTGAAATTCTGTTTTATGGCATTGGCTTGTGATTCTGTTCCCTCATCTATATCTAGAATTTAAAAGTTAAGCTTCATGTTGTTTCACATTTTATGCATGTCCTCCTGCCAATTTATGTATGTGTATAGTGTGTGTGGGAGTATATGTGTATTGACTTTTTAAATATTCTTTACTTGTGGAATTTAATTATTTTACTTTGTCTTCCAGACCTAATATTTAATCTTCTATTTGTTCCATTCTTATGTAAAGCCTTTCCTTAAGTTTTCTCATTGTGAAAATGAGTATTCAATTCCATTTTTATTTTAGCATGAGTCTACTTCAATGTATATATCTTTATTAAATTTAGTTTTTAAATCTTAGATTGCCTTTGCTATTTCTTTCAGATTTATATTTGTGTTTTCTTGGGCATCATGAAGTCATTTATTATATCTCTTCATGTTCATTCTCCTTAAACTTACTGATATGTTTCCTTATTCATTCTTTAAACTCATTGAATTCTTTGATCAAGTTCATGATTATTCTTTACAAAACTGTGTCCTGTTGTTGATCTAAATAAGTAATTTTGAATAGAAAACTTTTCTGTATTACTGGTAGATTTTGGAGATACATATCATTTGACACATCAAAGCCCTGGAAATCTTGTCCTGAGATTGGTAGGAATATAAATGCTTCCTCCTTGCTGTGGGCCTGTATGTTCTGGTGCAGGTAAGCTTTGGGACTCCCTCCTCTTTGCCACCCTTGAGGTAGCCTGGTGACTAGATTACAGGTTAAACTTCCTCTCTCCCTATAAGGAAGGACATGTTCAGCAAGCACTTGGAATTCCTTTTTCATGCAAATAAAGTATTCCCAGCACCTTGGCCCCAACCAATAATATAGACTCATCCCCAAAACCCTTACTGACACTCCAAGGCTTTATATAGCCTTTGTTTATCTCCAACAAGGAGAACTGTTTCACTGAAAACTATCTCCAGAGGAAGCTATTTCTCCCATGCTGTCTAAGATCCTGCAGACCCACTTGTCAGACTAAGCTTTGTTCTTTCAGAACAGAATGGAGTGCAACAGTGCTTGGATTCCCCAAGGGGAAAAGCCAACCCAGATGGCACTCTCTGACTTTTAAATAGCTAACTACACAAAGGTACCAGATAATCAAAAGACATGAATTACTTTTGGTTACTCTTCCTGGAGGCAAATGTCTGATACAGGGTTGTAATCAAATTAGTAAGAGGGGAATATGATGTGGAGGTTTTATTTATTTATTTTGCTGAGGGAAAATATTTTACTTTTGAAGAGAAAATAAGAGTCTTTCTCTTCATGGCCCATCAGTTGCATTTCAGACTGGATTATCATGGAAATAATTCTATAGATCCCCTGGGACTTCCTATGATGAACAACAGATAGATGAAGAATTTATACAAATCAGCTTTGAACCTATATTCTCATCAGTTACTTAGTCATCCACTTTCTTGAATTAAGATAACTCAACTTAAACAGGCTCATGGCCTGTAGACAAGAAAAATTAAATGTTGATTACCTGTATACATAAAGGAACTTCTGAATAGTAAACTAGTTCCCTTGATGATACTATTCAATTATTTTAAACTATCTCTTAAGTTTTCAATATATGCTAGTGATTCAGATATAGTATGTTAAAGCAGTTTTAACAGAACTCATGCAACCATTAATTACCTGGTGTTTAAATACTAGCAGAGAAAACCACTACCAATAATTAAACATATGGATTGGGTTTTTAACTAATGACAGAACTTGAAAAGGTGAAAAGTAGGGTAAATCCTTAGAATATGATAGAATATTAGGAAGTTTCAGTATTTTAAATAGGACAGCCCCTGTGAGATATGTATTTGAAGAAAAAAGAGATGGAGGAAGGTGAGAGCAGCCATAAACAATGTGTTAGGAAATCATCAAAGACCTGGAATAAAAGATACAAGAAGAAGAAAAACTAAGTCTTATTTACTCATATGTTCTACAAGGCAGAAAATCATTATTCTAGGGTTGATGAGAGCACATTTTAGTAGATTAGACAAAAAATGAGAATTGATATAGCCTAGGTTTCTAATTCTCTGTAGTTTATTTTGTGCTGCTGGGATAAAATAAATACTCTCTTCAAAAGTAACTCAGAAAAGAAGAGATGAAATATGCTTTACAGTTTTGAAAAGATCCTAGTCACATGATGTGGAAAGAGTGAGAGAGTATGAGGGCAGCCTGCCAGTCAGGAAAAAGCAATCACATTTGATTCACACATAGGAAGCTAAAAAGAAAGAAGAATTGAGTCCAGATTATAAAACCTCAAAGCCTGCTTATAGTGACATACCTTATCAAAGCTCCATCTCCAAAAAGTTACATAAGTTTCCCAAAGAGTACAATCAATTGGTGGCCAAGTATTCAAATACATGAGCATATAAGGGGACAGTCATTATTTAAAGCTCTACTTTTCACCCTGCTCCCCAAAGGTTTACGACCACTCTCACAATGAAAAATATATTTAGTCCAACATCAAAAGATGCATAGTCCTTTTTAAGGACTATCTATGTCTCAATATTTTTCAAAATTTCACACATCTAAGTCTCTTTTAAAGCTTAGAGTAATTTCTTAACTGTGGTCTCTTGTAAAATATTTTAAAAAACCCCAAAAAAACAAAAAGAGATCATATATTTTTAACATCCAGTGGTGTTGGACCATGAAAGGCAGTCTGTGTTCTGGTTGAGCGAGGCTTACTCCGGAGACCCAGTAGAAAATTCTACAAGGGACTGAACAGTGAGCTATGCCCCTAGACATTAGGTGCATGACCCCATGAGTCCTCAACTCCATTGTGCTGTGGCTATCAATCACATAGACATTACCCCAAGCTCCTAGTACTCTGCCTGGACTCCACCCCCACAGTCACCTTACTACAGCCAGGTATGCCCTGCTCCACAGTTGCCTGGGAACAGCAAGGTAGCCCAGACCACTATAAAAGGGGCTGCTTGGCCCCTTCTCTCTCTCTTAAGCTCTTGTTCTCTTACTCTCACCTTTTGATCCTTCTCTCCCCCTCCCTTTCCCCCCTCTCCACGTGGCCAAGCTGGCCCTCTGCTTCTTTATTCATCTCCCTCTCTCTGCCTTTTTACAATAAAGCTGTAAAACCATGGACTGCCTCCTTTTATCTAGACTGGCCATGCTGGAACAATGGAATAGGCCTTCCCTGTCTAATCTCCTGCAAGAAAGTCTCCCAGCATTTCCAGCTGCCAGATCAGACTGAGGACTCTCACCCTGGTAAGAACCATTCAGTGCCTTCTTCCCCACCCCCTTTTTTCCTTTCAGCCCTATGCCACTGCCACCCCAGAGCCCCTACCTGTTCTCAGCTCTTCCCCAGTGTGCAGCAACATCCTGAGATGCCCAATAGCTAGATCCTGTCATCCTTGGCCTCTGTGACACATCTGCCCTTCCAGTCTCTGAGCTCTTGTAGGACTCAGGTCTCTCCCACTCCTTTATTTCCCCACTGCCCAGTGCCTGACACAGTGGCACAGAATATACATTTTCATTTCAAAGCAACACAGGAAAAAACAAAATACATCAGGACAAACATCACATCCAGTAACTTTATATCTTGTATCTGGGGCTTCAGTTTCAGGGCACATATATTTATCTATCCCTCCAGCTTTGGTCCCTGCAACCTATATTTGTTACTTGGGTTAGTTTTACTTTCTCTATCCTGTACCTCTGGATAGATATTTCATGACCAACAATTTAGAATCTCTGCCACAATCTATCCAATTCTCTCCACTTTCTCATGAAATAGCATTTCAGTACCTCTTCCCTAGGCTTCCAATCCTACCACACATTGCCTGACCTTAGTATTTCTATGAAACTGTGGAGGAAAAGTCCATGACCTTCTCAGTCTTGCAGACAAATACAAAATAGACAACACTGCTAAGTGCTTCTAATCATATGAATGAAGCTTCTCCCCACCCCCTTTGGACCACAGATCCCATAGTATCTGTATGCTACAGCTGATTAAAAACTTGCTTACATATTTACATTTAGGATTAGAAAACCCCTTATCCTCTCCCCTTTATAAGTTGGCATCTTAGCTGGGTAGAGTCTTGGTCCCTTGTTGTTCCAGTAAAGAGCTAGAAACTTCTCATTACAGGCGCTACTCTCTTTACAAATTGAAGCCCTTATTTGACTGTGATTTTTGGCTTCTTAGTATTCTTTTCCTCTCCAAAGTGTACATTTTAATACCTCTACCCAACTTTTTTTGACCTATACATGAGTGATCATTGATTACTATGCCACAGACTCAATGTTATGCTGTTTTAAAATTTCCTCTACCAAATAAAATAAGTCTACTGTTTTTTAATTCAGCCCCACTAAATTTTCAGAACAAGGACAAAATGTAGCAAGATTTTTAGCCAAAATATCACACCAAAAACCCCTACCCCTGATCTTGAAAGAAACTTTGTTCTCCTCTGAATCATCATGCACTGAATTCCCACTGTCTTCATTTCTACCATCATTACTAAGTTCTAATTTTCCAGGAGTGGCCCATTAAGCTCTGCTTATAGTACTAAATGGCTTTGATAGACCAAGGTTTCAAATTCTTCCACAAAATACTCAGGACATAAAAACCAAAAGTTCACATTTATCACAGCAGTGACTCTACTCTTGGTATCAAACAATGTGAGGCAATGAGCCTCATTAAAGAACAAAATACTCCCAAATTGTTTCCTTTCCCCTGTGCCTAAAGTAATTAGGAGTTCTGTCTAGTACCCTTTAGGTCTTTATTCTAACTTATTCTGGTTTTTGGCACCTCTGGAGACCAGAGTCCCTGATTTTGTCATTCCCTTGTCAGTCTAAATATGATCTCCTTCAATTCACACCTTGTCTGAGTAAGTGCCAGTAACTACTTCTGTTCCATTTATTTTGTGCATCCCTCTCTCTCTCCCCAGTGGGTGGAGGTTTCCTGTAACCTCATTTCTCCAATGGATTTGACAATTGGATTTAGTTTATACTGTGTTTGTATTTGTGTGTGTGTGTATGTGTGTGTGTGTGTGTGTGTGTGTGTGTGTGTGTGTGTGTGCTGAAGATGGGAGAGTTGATGTTGATTTATAAACTATATTTTGTAAGTCCAAAACTATAAATCCCCAATTTCTTTGTTTTGGTTATTGCTCTCATTCTATAAATAGTCCAATAGAAAGTTTATAACTATTTTCTTAACTTTAGCTACATGTTGCTGTTTTCTTTGATGTTTGAACAAACACTGATATCTTGAAATTCTTACAGAACACACTAGTCTGGGGTTCAGCACTGAAAAGACATATAATAGCTTTAAGTCAAGACCTAAAGAATAAAGAGCGTGAGAAGCTCTGATATAACCAAACCGCATCTCGAAAAAGCCATGTGCTGTCCTATATGCAATGTGGATTTTGCTTCACTAAGATGAAGAATATACCCTGGATGCTCAAAAATCATGTTCCTTTCCTTGACCATCCATGCCTCCCTTGACACATTGGATCTTCTTCTGTCAGTTTTGCAATTTTCCATGTGTTTCTAAATCTGATCAAATATGTAATTGGTGGTTGGAGCTACACATTTACTGCTGCATCTGTGATTTTCCTTTTTTAGGTTCTCAATCTTATTGTTTAATTACAAATGGAAGGTAAATATTCCTGTTCTATAGTTCCTTTTGTGTGTGAGAGGCTTCAACTCTCAATCTCTCAAATAAAATTTTAAAGAATTATAGTTCTGTTCTTAATATCAAGAAAAATATTTTATAGGAAATGTTATTTGTTCACTGATTGATAGCAAAGTACTATTCTTCTGTCTTGTGTTCTTAACTGAGTTTGAATTCTGCCATTTATGAAGTAAGATAGCTGTTTGTGGCTGTGGCAAAATATCTGAGATAATTCAAGTAAGAAGTAGACTTTTACTTAGGATCTTAGTTTCTGAGGTTTCAGGCTATAGCCAGTTGTCCACATGGTTTCTGAGCTATGTGGGGCAGAGCATATGATGGGGAACATGTGCTACAACTATTTGTCTTATAGCATTTAAGGAACAAAAGGAAAGACATGAACAAACCAGGTTCTAAATATAGCTTCAAAGGGACATCTCTAAGTACCTAATTTCATTATGTTTGGTACTTGACTCTTCCAAAGATTCCAATATTTCTCAGTATCCTGGGGTCCAGCCTTGAATATACAGTCTTTTGGGGGGCATTTAATATAAACTCCCTAACATCAGTTATCTAAGAGATAATAAAATACCCTGAAACAGTGGGTCAAAGTCCCAGTCATTCCTGCTACTGGGCCAGCATTAGCCTAGTAGGTGCTCATTAGAAGTGTGTAATGGCTGTTTAGGCAGGTAGATCAATGGAACAGAATTGAAGACCCAGAAATGAACCCACATACATATGGTCACTTGATCTTTGACAAAGGAGCTAAAACCATCCAGTGGAAAAAAGACAGCATTTTCAACAGATGGTGCTGGCTCAATTGGCGGTTAGCATGTAGAAAAATGCAAATCAATCCATTCCTATCTCCTTGTACAAAGGTTAAGTCCAAGTGGATCAGGGACCTCCACATCAAACCAGATACATTAAAACTAATAGAAAAGAAAGTGGGAAAGAACCTCGAGCAAATAGGCACAGGGGAAATTTTCCTGAAGAGGATGCCAATAGCTTCTGCTCTAAGATCAAGAAT
>NW_022196909.1:69958394-69964670 GCF_008632895.1 Mastomys coucha | reverse complement strand
TCCTTCTTAAAAGGGGGAACAAAATACCCACAGAAGGAGTTGCAGAGACTAACTATGGATCAGAGACTAAAGGAAGGACATGACCGCCTAATATAGCTATCTCCTGAGAGGCTCTGACAGTACCTGACTAATACAGATCTACATCAGCCAGATCAGACTCACAGCCATCCATTGAACTTAGTACAGGGTCCACAATGATGGAGTTAGAGAAAGGACCAAAGGAGCTTAAGGGTTTGTAGCCCCTTAGGACGAATAACAATATGAACTAATTAGTACCCTCAGAGCTCCCAAGGACTCAACCACCAACCAAGGACTATACATGATGGGACTGATTGTTCTGGCAGTGTGTGTATAGTAGAGGATTGCAAAGTCGATCATCAATGGAAGGAGAGGCCCTTGGCCCCGTGAAGATTCTGTGCCCCAGAGTATGGCAATACCTGCCAGGTAGAGCCAGGGCCAATAAGTGGGAGAGGGTAGGGTGGCAAGCATAGGGAGGGGGTAGGCAACAAGAGTTTGTTCTTGTTGTTTTTGTTTGTTTGTTTGTTTGTTTTTTGGAGGGGAAACTGGGAAAGGAGAAACCATATGACATGTAAATAAATAAAATAACTAATAAAAATTTTTAAAAAATCTATAAAAAAATAAATAAAAGTCATCTATGACTCATAATAATTACCATATTGGTCAGTAGGACAGAAAGATACTTGAGGAAAACATTTTTCTTTAGTGTCCCAAAATATCTCGTTTTTTTTTTTCTGCTCATCTCTGCATGCACATGTCTCTGTCCTCTATGGTATACCTCTTGTTAGCATTTTCCCTAGGCTCCACCCAACAGTAACCTAGCAATATCCAGGTAGAGCCTGGTTCACATATCATAGAGTTCAGCAACCAAAACAGAGGATAGATATCTAAAGGGAAATGAATCAATATTTTAGAGAAACATCAACACACATGTGTTTATTACAATCCTGAGCCCATTGTCAAGAAAGGGAAACAATCTAAGTATTCATGAGTAGAAGAATGGGTAAACAATATTTAGTGTGTATATATTATGGGATATCATTAAGCCATAAGACAGAAGAAAGCCAGCCATTTGTGACACTTGACTGGAACTGGAGATCATGATGGTAAGTGAAATAAGCTAAGGTCAGAAAGGCAAGTCCTCCATGATCACACAGGGAGTAAAATAGTGGGCCCATGGAAGTTAAGAATAGATTTTGATTTCCAGGGTTGAGCCTAGTAAAAAAAGAGCTGAAGAAAGTTGTTCAATTTATATTAAGTAGTTCCCCATTTTACAATGTGCCTACTGAGATAATTTACATTTCTTCCTTAAGGTAGAAGACTTGTGGAAGTCCATGTCTTTGTGCGTTTTTTTTCCAGCTCAGTATGCAGCCAAGCCATGTTATTCTTATAAAATATGCCATAAGGAGCACATGTTCCATAGAATGTAACAAAACTACAGATCAAATATTCTTCATAGTGGTGACTGGCACATTGCCATGCTGGCTTGCTCTAAAAAACAAGGCACAATTATGTGGATCATGGCTTCTCATCTTCAAATCCTGCAATTAACTCAGTATTACTGCAATGCCCTCCCTTATGTATATTATTGAATACAAAGATTATTTTTTAAATGCATGTTAGAATCCAAGGAGCATTGAACACCATTGTGATTTTGTACCAGTTCAGAAGTAGAAATCAAACATTACAAAACCAACTAATTTTAGTACTTTGGCAATTTCAAGTTCTCAAGAACTGTGAAAGAAAGTTCTGCTCCTGATTTTTCATCAGAGTATGAAATAAACAGCCTGTCATTTAAATAACCATACTAAATATTGTACCAGATAGTAAAAGCTTAAATCTTTCATTTGGCCATTGAATATAGAATCATGATAAAACAACAAAAAGCCAGGACATGACCTATGGGGATTGTGAATTATATCTGTCTATTTGATTCCTCTTCCTTTTTCTCTTATTTATGTCTGCTTGGTGCTCTCTCTCTCTCTCTCTCTCACTCGTACTCAAAAAACTTTTGTGAAATATCAGACATTGTACTACAGAGCAGATTGAGTTTTAAGAGATGTGATGATGATCTATTTTCAGGTTGTTTATTGTAGTATAGTGCATGTGTAGGGCACATTTCTTGCACATGTCTAATACAAGGGTTATGTAAGTTGACAGTATCAAGTAGTTCTCCAGAGTGAAAAGGCACAGTGTTGAAGTAGACTGAGCTCTGCACTTAACCTTATCTAAAGGCTGAGGGGCAATTAGAATTATTCACATTCAAAGGACTGGGCTAAGACCCTCACACAGGAAATGATTGAATGATTATTTGCTGAGAACTGTTTCAGTGTAGGAAGGTGGAGGAGTGAGCTACCTGAAACCTCTGGCCTACCCACAAACACTTCTAAAAATATTGATCTCAAGGGTGGGAAACAGTGAGATAGAAAACAATAACAAGAACATTGAGCCTAAATACCCAGCACTTTACTTACAATAGGTATGTCTGTTAGCATGAGGCAAATAGTTAGGTGAGAAATAAAAACACCTGAGTCACAATGTCAGTCTGACTTTTGGTTTGGGCTCTGCCATGTGACCTTCAACAAGTCACATGCTCTCTCTGAGCCACAGAGTCACCTTCTGCAAAGTGGAGATAACAGCTCCATTACTTATGCCAGCAGGCTTGATGGGAGGAAGTGCTCTGAATTTCTTTGTAAAGTGTACTTAAATCCTAAGCTTTTAAAAAATAGTTTAGCCTCATCTCCTGGAGAGATATTACTGCGAGGAAGAAGAAAATTTATTTTCAAGGGTAATACAATTCTTCATGTTATTATGTCCCCCAGCTACACCATTATTTTCACTGCCACTCCAAACTGTAAAGGACCAGCCAATCCCCCAAAAGGATTTCGATTCATAGGTTGAGAACCACTGATCTAGAGGAGTATTGCATTCTTTGAATAATGTCTTCCATGTAATTGCATTGGTTACTCTTGAAAAGAGCAAGTTGAATGAGTTCAGAAAATGGGGGTGGTCTTAGCAAGTTAAACAGCCACAGAATGCATTTTTGCTATGGTAATTTAATGGTTAAATATGTGCTTTGCAGTCTGGAAATCTGGTTTATTCCCTAGCACTGCATCCCTTTCCCCATCTTCAAATAAAACCACCACTACCAAAAACAAAAAACAAACAAAACCAAAACCAAAAACAAAAAAAACTCCATGAAGTTAGTTTGCTGTATTCTGTACAAGGTCATCAAGCTGTGGAAAGCGACTTCTAACACCACTATGAATTTAGGCAATAAGAATCCCAAGCTTGAGTTGAGGTTAGACATGTGGGCAAGACCCTAAAGAAACGTTCATGCCCATTTAGGTTGAACGTAGGGATTGAGTATTACATCCAAACCCTACATCTGGAGGCAACCAGAGCACAGCCATGGCTTTCTTTCTGATAGTTACTTCACACAGTGTCTTGGGAAAGTGAGAAAACTGCTGGCATTTGAAAGAGGTATTTTATAATTCCTTTTCTCCTGCCAACTGAGAGGAGAGAATTCAAGGAAAGCCTATGTGCTGAGAAAATGAACCTTATAGTGTCTCCAGAGCACTGGGTTGTTGGCCAGAGATATGCAGTTTGAAAGACACCCAACGCAGTCCAGAAGCAGGAGTTTAAATACCTGGTTAGCCTTCAGTGGGTTGAACTGTGGGTCAGGCTTGACTTAGGTAAAGCCCCGTGGTTTATGGCAAAAAGTGAGCAGCACATGGTGTAAAGGGTGAAGACTTTCCTGAGACTCAGTGCCCCACTGCTGGAACCTTGATGCAGCTCAGCACTGCTCAGAATTCAGGAAGGTCATTGTGCATGTTTCATTTTTTAAACATTCATAAATACTACATTTTCTTGATGATTGGTGGTCTTTTCTAACAGCCTTTACCTCAACAACTGAAGGTCAGTGCCACAGAGAATTAAGCTATCAGGAATTTTCAGCCTCCCCTGCTGAGCATTGTCACAACAAATAGCTGCCAAGTGCTCCAAGAACTAACACTCTGCCCTGCTGGAGGACCTACCACCATCTCTAAACCTTCCATTTAAATGCTGAAACCCACAAAGCTCATGGGTCCCCTCACCAAAGCCACAACAGACAGAGAAAGAAAGATTGAGTCCCAATTTATCAAAAGTTCATCAGTCAGGCTTGTTTCACACTTTTTTTCCCTGACATGTTTTACAGGCATTTGCCCTTCAACACAGCTTTGATGGAGCTTTGAAGAAAAGAGAAAGGCAACTTTGAGGATCACAGTCTACCCTGTTTCTTCCTGTTGTCTCATCTATCTTAGTTTTTGTTTACTTTTTTCTTTGTTTTTAAATCACCAAAATTGCAGTAGTGTGTGATTCTAAATAAATTTTCAGAAACAAAATTCTAATCACTTAAACACCTTTGCAATTTGGACTTTCTATTGAAGTATATTAGATGCAGTAAAGATTACTTGAATTAGAACTACATTTCATAAGTCTGGTTCCTAGGGAAATAGCACTTAGATCAGGAAACTGAATAATCTCTTGGAGTTGTCTAAACTGATTTAGTAGCTTAGATATCTTTGAACTTGTTATGATTTTGCCTCTTTCTCCTGAATAGTTGGGATTATAGATCTATTGATATTTCATAAGATCTGCACCATCTGTTGTTTCTTTTCCAATGAAATGAGACAATTCAAACCAGATTAGATTATATTAATGGCAGGTTTATTGGGAAGCAGCTCTCCAGTGGGTGAGTTCACTGGTTCCAAGAATTGAGGCTAGGAGATTTGCCATTGGGAGAGGGCTTGGGGGGCAGAGGGAAGAGAAAGTGAAAAGGGCATGAGACTCAGCAAAGAGAGAAGAGAGGGAGCCTAAAATGTCTGGATCATATAAGGAGGAGCCTTGGGGAAAGGGCAGGCCAGGATCTGGCTCGAAAGTTCAAGGTTGGGGGCAGGAACTGAAGGATTCTGGGAAAACCCAAGGGAGGCTCATTTGCTTTGATATGTAAAGTATGAATCCCAGTCCCTTGTCCAGAGGTCTGAAACCAAACACTTATCACCATTACCAAAAGCACTCCTCTGTGTGAATGTGCCATAGACTAACTGTAACACAGTGTGTGAATGTGCCATAGACTCTAACACAGCGCAGATGAGTTGCATTCCTCTGTGTGAATGTGCCACAGACTAACTCTAACAGTGCAGATGAGTTGCTTTTATTTATTTATTCACTTATTTCATTGCTGGGATCAAATTTTGGGCCTCATGTACCGGAGGCTGGTGCTCTGATCCCAACAAGTCCTATCCTTAGCACCGTATGTGCTTCCTTTGTTTTTTTAAAACTGTATTTATATCATTTCTCCCCTCCCTTTCCTCCTTCTAAACTCTCCCATGTACCTCTCTTTCTGAAATTCATAGTCTTGTTTTTCACTGTTATTACCTCTGTACATATATATTTCTAAGTAAACACAGCCTCTTCAGTCTGTATAATGCTACTGTACGTGTGTTTTCAGGGCTGACACTTGGTTGTTTTAACTGGTGTGCTCTTCTCCTGGGAAGACTGTTTCTCCCACTCTCAACGTTCTTGGCTGCCTGTAGTTCTTTGTGTAGAGTCAAGGCCTCAGGAGATTTCCTCCTTTTACCTTAGCCTATCTATTGCTGTTTTGCTTCTTCAGCCAGTGATGCTGGTGTGACTGACTATAAGAGTGTCACTTCTAACATAACCAGAAGATAAAATCTTTTTATAATTTCTGGTTATAATTAATCACTATGAAAACATGTATGGAAAGCTGGGAGCTGTTATACATAAGTGGGGACTGCAGGCTTATGTGATTACAGAATCACAAAGAGTATAGTTTATGGTGTTGCTAACAGTCCTAGAGTACTCAGGTTCCATGGACTGATGTAGTATACTAAATGTTCCCTGCAAGGTGGTACACTGAAGAGTTGGTCCTCAGGCTGTAACACCATGGTAGTGGTATCTCTAGAGTGTAGGATCAGCAGTGGGGCAGTTAGGTCACTGTCTCATGACTTGGAGGGGACTATTAAAACTTGGTGGTAATCTCTCTCTGTCTCTTTCTCCCTTTCCCTCTTTGCTTCTATTACTCTCTCTCATGCCCTCAGCTTCTCCTCCAGCTGCTGTTCTCTCTTCTCTTCTCTTTCCTTTCTAAGCATCATGAAATGATGAACTGTGCTCTCCCATGCTTTCCTGGCCATGATACTTCTGCCTCCAAAAAGGTCTGAAAATAACAAGTTCAGTCAACCAGGAACTGAAAAC
>NW_022196909.1:69954854-69958384 GCF_008632895.1 Mastomys coucha | reverse complement strand
AAAAAAAAAAAAAAAAAACAAAAAAAACAAAAAAAACTTTACTTCTCTTATAAATTTTATTTATTTATTTTTATTTATGTTTAGACAGAGACTTGATCGCGTTCCCACCTGACTGTGTCCAGGCTGGACTCAAACTCTTGCTTCTTCGTTAGGGTTTCAGTGCTAAGATTGCAGACACTTTCCTTTCCTCTTCGTAGGATAATTTTCTGTTATTCTATCTCCATGATTAAAATTTGAGTAACATTTTAATCTTTTTTTTTTAAGATTTTTCTTACTTATTTTATGTATATGAGTACACCATTGTTCTCTCTCTTCAGACACACCAGAAGAAGGCATCAGATCCCATTACAGATGGTTGTGAGCCACCATATGTTTGCTGGGACTAGAACTCAGGACCTCTGGAAGAGCAGTTGGTGCTTTTAACCGCTGAGCCATCTCTCCAACCCGTTTGTCTTTTTCTTGTTGATAATATCACATTATTTATTCAATTTTCATTATACTTGTGACTTATGAAATTAGCCACCATTGATAAATTTGATACTTGGATAACATCATTTGTACTTCCTATATTTTTAACATGGGAGTTTCATCTAGATTTCAGACTCATATATATGTATATGTAGATAGATAGGTAGAAAGATAGATAGATAGATAGATAGATAGATAGATAGATAGATAGATAGATGTGTGTGTGTGTGTGTGTGTGTGTGTGTGTGTGGCTTCTTATAGCACTCTCCCTAAAATGACTTTTTTGATGAAGCTAAGATATTTATATTATTCTTATTTAATATATATGTTCATATACATACATATATACTTATATTCAGTTTCCTGATCTAAGTGGTTATCACTTATTGTACCCTAGGTAAGTAATAATTCTTTGAAGTCCTGAGGAAATATTCCCATGGAGCTTAGCATTTTTGGCCAAGGAGTATGTAGATGGCCAAGCATCTGCAGTAGTTAAGAAGATGTGAAAATTCACAGAGAAACTGGGCTCTCTGCATGGAGACAAAATAGGCGCTCTTATGGCACGACTCCACCTATTAGAAACACCATCTTGTGTACAAATTCATATGCAAGGAAATAGCTTAAACTGGATGTCACTGAGGGTGAAGGGCTCTAGCAAGCCTGACAAACATGGCACCTGCTGGTCTTACCCTCCGTACCTCCCTTTACAAATCATTAGATTCCCTTATTTAGTCACTTCTACACCCTAAAGCTTGCCACCCAGGTCTATTTCCTTATTTTGCCACTTTCTTAAGCATGATTCCTTCCTGAGGCTGATGACCAAGGTCCAACTATCAAAACATCAAGTCCCCACAATAAAAACTCCCCATTTGTCCAACCTGATTAGCATGTCCAATCCAAATTTACCAACTCATTCTGGCTTATTCTATCACAGACATTCTCTTTTTTGTTCTTATATCAGAGCTTAGTAGTGTTGTCCACATACTATTGATTTTGTAGACATAACAGATAGGGAATGAGAGGGTTATGATAGGGTTGCCAAGAGATATGTTGATAAGTTAATATGTAGTAAGATGTCCCATAAGGATGTTTTGAGAAATGATTGTGAAGTTGTAAAGTTAAGGTCTAGCCTGCAATGCAGATCCCAGGATGCTGGAGATGCCCCCTGAAAATCTATATGCATGGAGTCTAGTTGGTCTAGGAAAAAAAGCTGAGTCTTCTGGGAATTGAAGAATTAGAGGTAAAGAACTATTCAGGCCTTTGGAGTCTAGAAAATTCTTTCAGTAACCCCAGATGACTGAAATAAAATTTAAGAATTCAGTCTTTCCTGGTTTTGGTCTTTCCTAGTCTAGTGTTTCCCTGAGATAATGCTTTAACTTTGGAATAGAAATGTTTCTTCTGTCCCATTTTATACTGGAAATGTATAACATTGTTTTGATGTTATGAGTGCTCCCAGTTAAGAGATTGCCTGAGTGTCAGGAGGAATCAGTCAATTGCACTTTTAAACAGTGTTGGGACCATCAGGGGCACAGGAAGCATTTGATTTGGCTGTATGTATTTTGCGTCCTGAGATGGACATAAGAGGTGAAAGGTTATAATTTAGAAGTAACACTTTTTTTTTTATAATTTTGTCAGAAAATGGATGTGATGGTTTATATTGGTTGTCAGCTTCAGGGAATGCAGAATCACCTTGGATACATATCTTAAATCATTTCTGTGAGGAATTTTAATATTAGGTTAAAAGCAAATGGTATTTAATAAATCATAGGTTGTGGTTCCCAACTCCATAATAGTGAGTGAGCTAAGCAGTAGCATTCATTTCTCTCTACCTCTTGGATTTGGGTACAGTGTCAGCAACTATGTCATATTCCTGCTTAGTTTCTCCAAGCAGTACTTCAAATCTTCCCTAAGTTGTTTCTATAAATGCTGTGTCATTGCAACAAGACAAACAACTAAGACACATACATACATATCACATGCATATTACATACATATTATATATATAATATATATCAATCACTGTCTTATTCTTTTCAACCAGGATGGAAGTAATGGTTTTGCTCATAGAAATATTAATGCTGCCTTCCATTTTACAACTATAAGGTTTCTACTTTATGCATTGGGTATCAGATGATGTAGCCCAGGTGGCAGAGGCTCTGAGATGTGTGTATGTGTGTGTGTGTGTTTATGTGCGTGTATATGTGTGTGTAGGAAGTCTCTTGTGTTGTGTGAATGGATTAATACACTCAAGAGAAAAATAGCTAAGATGAGGTTGAGATAGAAGCCACTTGTGACTATGGTTGTCACCACTGATTTTAATGGGTCCTCCAGACAGACCTAGATAACACAGAATTTACAGTTATCATCAACTGAGTTGAAGATCACTTATTGACATACCCTTAAATGACTTTAGGCAAGGTGTCTTCCTGCAGCAAAACTAGCTGAATTCTCCCAGCTTACCTGGTACCCAGGGGTTTTGAACTCAGTCCCACCTACCTCTAACAGTTGACCCAAGAAACCCTCTGTGCTAATTACTTTTCTCATTACTATGACTCGGTAAAAATATACCTGGCATAAACAACATATAGGATAAGATATTTCCTTATTTGGGTTCATGGTTTTAGACATTACCCTTCATAATAACATGGGTTCATTGATTCTTAGCTCATAGTGTGTTAGAATATCATGAAGACAGGAACACATATCAGATAGAGGTGACTCATCTTATAGACAGGAAAAAGCAAATAGAACAAAACCTGAGACAAGATAAATATTTCAAGGATATTCTACCAGTCACTATGTTAACCCAGCTAGACCTTATTTTCTAAAGTCTCTAGAGCCACTTAAAATAAGATGACCAGATGAGGATTTAGGAAATGAATCTTTTAAGGGTATACCTCATATCCAAAATACAGTATCTCCTCCCAGAACTCCAAGCTTCTCTTTGAGGCATCTAACAAGAATTCATGTTAACCTGAGTAAGTGTCTATTCAGAGTTTAGGTTCTGTTGGAAGCAATTTTTTAGTCTATCTGCAGTTTTTTTTCTTTTTTTTTTTTTTTTT
>NW_022196909.1:69898590-69946919 GCF_008632895.1 Mastomys coucha | reverse complement strand
GGGTCTGTGCCTCCCTGCTGACTGCTCCCGGCTTAGGAACTCACCGGAGAGAAAATGGCAGCTCTCACTGGAGGCTCCTGGTCAAAGCGGTCCCTGGAGGCAGACCCGCCTCGTGCAAGGGAGGGGCAGCTAAGGTCGCTGATCCACCTCTGCCACTTGGAAGCTGAGAGGATTCTGTCCCTGCCACCCGGCGGCTCCCCTGCGACTCGTGGGGCCTGTGCCTCTTTGTTGTCTGCTCCCGGCTTAGGAACTCACTGGAGAGAAGATGGTGGCTCTCACTGGAGGCTCCTGGTCAAAGCGGTCCCTGGAGGCAGACCCTCTATCTGCAGTTTATTTGTACCTATGCTATGTATACCCTTGTATTTTCATAATAAATGTTCCTGATATGTAGCCAGATGTATAGATAAAATTTTACTCTGGCATTTGTGCCTCACAGAACATAACATTCTCTGTATGTTGTTTCTATGTTGTGCATTAATGTGTCTTAATATGTTGATTGGTAACTGCTGCAATCATTCACAGGGAATCCACTTTTTCAAGTGTTAAATTTACATCCAAAGGTCCATTGTGATCCTGAAAATTCCTTTTGCTTCATCTGGCTGATGTCTGAGTTTGTTCCTGCATGCTGCCTCTGCATGATATGAAAATTCTAGGCCTCAAAGACATCTCCTTAGGGAATGTTAGGACTTGTACAGGATAAAGTCTTTCATCAACAACTGTTTCCAATAAAGTAACTCCTGTGGTATCAGGAAACTGAAAATAGGAAAAGAAGATTGTCACACAAGGGTATTGATAATCTTGGTACCATGGGAGAAAAAAAACATGGACAAAGAATAACAGCAGGGCTGGCACTGATGGTTCTATCCACACCATGGTTACATCGAGTTTGCTTACTGGAATAGCCCAGGTCTGGCTTTAGATGATCAGAATAACTGACACTTCAGCACTAGGAGTGTAGCTTAGGGTTAGAATGCTTGTCAAGAAGCAGGGGACCAAGTTTAACTCAGCACCATATAAAATAACAGAAAAGAATTAATAATTTGTCAATATAAAACTGGCCATAAATAAAGAATTACACTAAAAACTTCAGCATACTCTAACTACACAGATGTAGAGGCTCACCACCACCCATTGAACTGAGTACAGGGTCCCCAATGAAGGAGTTAGAGAAAAGACCAAAGGAGCTGAAGGGTTTGCAGCCCTTTAGGATGAACAACAATATGAACTAGCACCCTCAGAGCTCTCAGGGACTCAACCACCAACCAAGGACTATAGTGGTGGGACTGACTGTTCTGGCAGCATGTGTATAGTAGAGAATTACAAAGTCGATCATCAATAGGAGGAGAGGCCCTTGGCCCAGTGTAGGGGAATGCCAGGGCCAATAAGTGGGAGAAGCTGGGGTGGCAAGCATGGGGAGGCAACAGGGGTTTGTTCTTGTTTTTGTTTGATTTTTGGAGGGGAAAGTGGGAAAGGCTAAATCATATGACATGTAAATAAAGAAAATATCTAATTAAAAAAAAAAGAATTACCCTGAAGACTTCAGCATACTCTGAAGCAACAGCTCTCAACCTGGGAGTTGTGACCCCTTTGGGTGTTGAATGATCCTTTAACAGAGGTTGCCATTGGAAATATCAAATGTTTTCATAACAGTAGCAAAATTTCAGTTATGAAGTAGCAACAAAATTAACTTTATGGTTGGCGGTCACCACAACATAAGGGACTCTCTTAGAGAGTCACAGTGTTAGAAAGATTGAGAATCACTGCTCTAGTATCTCCTCTATAATTGCAATGATTCCAGTTCCACAGATGAGGGCTTGCCTATGATCATAGGATGAGTAAGCAGAAGATTAAGAATTAGCAACATTCAGGCTGATTTTGAACCCTGTGTGTAGAACCACATTCCCTTCTCCCCTCTCTCCATGTGGCCATGGTGGGCCTCTGCTTCTCTACTCTCTCCTTCTCTCTGCCTTTCTACAATAAACACCTTAAAACCATGGACTGTCTCTTCTCATTGGAATCCACCATGCTGGAGCAATGGAGCAGGTCTTCCTCTAAAGAGCTGTGTGTCTAATCTCCAGCAGGAAGCCTCCCTGCACTCCAAGCCATGGCTTCCACCAGGCAATACACCCAAGCAAGTCAAAGACTCTTGTCCCTGTGGAAACCTGCCGGAGCTCTTTCCTCCTGCCCTTTTCCTTTCAGCCCCAGGCTAGAGCCAGCCCTGTGGGTCCCTACTCTGTCCTCAGCTCTTCCGTAACATCCAGCTGTGTCTGCAGTGTCCAAGAGCCTGAGAACCTATAGTCCTTGGCCTTCATGTCCATGGGGACCTCAGACTGCATCTCCCCACCCCTAGAGCTGATTCCTGCAGCTTCTCACAGCCTGACAACTGCCTGGTGGTGTGGAATGTGCCCAAACTTCCTGTGTCTGCCTCCATGAGTGGCCCTAGCTCTATGGCTGGCTGGATGTGAGACCCCACTTTTAACTCACACCTGTGATAACTTAGATTATTTTTGTCTTACCATTTTTCTCTCATTATGAACACATATCTAGGACTCATAGCATATACTATCAGTGCTTTCACGTAATAGTTTTGAAAATACCCAGTGTGTGTGTGTGTGTGTGTGTGTGTGTGTGTGTGTATGTGTATTCCCACATATGTCCCTGTATTTGTATAAAGATATGCTGTATGTGATTGCATATGGAAGCCAGAGGTGGTCAATATAAGGTACTGTTCCTTTGGCACTGAGTTATGGTTTTATTGCTGGGAAGAAACACCATGACCAAAGAAACTCACGTAAAAAAGAGAACATTTAATTGGGCTGGCTGGCTTACAGTTTCAGAAATTTAGTACATTATTATTGTGGTTGGAAGCATGGCATTGTCCAAGCAGACATGGTTCTAGGGAAGTTCTACTATTTGATCTGTAGCAACACGAAGAATACTGTGTTCCAGATTGGGAGTAACTTGAGCATAGCCTGCCCCCACAGTGACACACTTCCTTCAACAAGCCGATACCTACTCCAACAAGGCCGTACTTTCAAATAGTGTCACTCTCTATGGACCAAGTGTTCAAACATATGAGTCTATAGTAGCCTTACCCATTCAAACTACCAGGTGCAGTTTTAACATTTTTTCCCTTTTGGACAGGTTTATCATTGTCCTGCAACCTAAGGTGGGCTTCCTAAGAGCCTCTGGTATCCTCGTGGCTTGTTCTCTATAGGGCTAGGGCTACAACAATGTTATATCTTACTTTTCTTAAGAGTTCTGAAGAGTGAATTCAGGTCTCCATGCTTTTACAGTAAATACTTTACAAAAAGAGATCTCTCTCCAAATCAAAATATCAAGGCTAAAAATTAGTAATGGAATGTTTTCACAGAGAAAAAGATACCAAAGAAAGCCTCAAAAAAAAACCCAAACAAACAAACAAAACTTCAAACAAAACCAACCAACCAAACAAACAAAAAACCCCCAGCATTAACTGATTTTACAACATAAGGCTCAATTTCTTTGTACTGCACACCAACATTTTTTTTAACATGATTTTTCTCCTTAGATAAATGATAATAATCTTCATACAACAATTTTGAAATAATGATAGAAGAGAAAAACTCAATGCCACAACTGTTGTATCTGGATGGTTTTGTTAGGTTATTGCGTTTTTTTTATAAACATGATTTCCATAACCTAGACCTATGCTGCTCTGATCAGTCTTTTAGCTTACTTCTTTTGTAAGAGAAGTGAATTTTATCACCTGATATCCCTTGAATTCTTTTGAAATATTCATAAAATGCTTCACATGCAAATGCAACATCTTTATTTTATATATTTTGCTACTATACAATGCCTTTTGAGAAACACATTAACTCAGAAATCTTTAATTGTTTTTGCTGGGAATGTAGTCAAGCATCTGGGGAATTTAGTAAGTTGTTCATAGCTAGATCATTTCCACAGTCTCCATATTTGGTTATTTTTTAATGACTAATTCCAAGTGAGAGCTGTATCTGTTTAAGAAAATAGACATTGTTAAAGATCCTTTGCTTCTGAGACCAACATAATCATCTCCAGGGCCAGAGGTGAATTTATGATATCACATCAGCATGAATAGAATTTATCTAGCCACACATTCATCCATACTACAACATCAATATACAAAATGCTGAAAATGCTGAAATAAACAATAATGGGCTTTTAGAGTTACTATTGCTGTGATGAAGTACCATGACCAAAACAACTTGAGAACAAAAAAGGTTGTTTGGCTTACATGGACAGAGTCATAGTTCATTGAAGGGAGCAAAGGCCAACACTCAAGCCTTACAGGAACTTCAAGGAAGGATCTGATACAGAGTGCATGGGGGATCATTATTGACTTGCTGGCTCCTTACAGCTTGCTCAGCCTGCTTTCTTATAACACCAAGAACGGCCAGCCCAGGGTAGTTGCCCCTCTCACACTAATCAATAATTATGAAGAAAATGTATGATATTATGGAGGCATTTTCTCATTGGAGGATTCCTCCTCTCAGATGACTTTAGTTTGGTCAAGTTGACACAAATTAGGAAGCATATTGGCTATTTAAAAATGATAAGTTTTGTGATAGGTTTGTCGTGTAGCCATATAAACCCAAGAGGTAGAAGCAGGGGGTTTCTGTGTTTGAAGTAAACCTGAACTATGATAGTAAGATTTTGTTTGAAAAATCTTAGACAACAAAAAGAGATCAAAAGGGATACAAATTGGAAAGGAAGAAGTCAAACTATCACTGTTTGCAGATGATATAATCTTACACTTAAGTGACCCCAAAAATTCCACTGGAGGACTCCTAAACATGATAAAAAACTTCAGAAAAGTGGTTGAATATAAAATCAACTCAAACATATCAATACCTTTTCTATACTCGAAGGATAAACAGACTGAGAAAGAAATTAGGGAAAGGATACCATTCACAATAGTCACAGATAATATTACATACATTGGTGTGACTCTAGCCAAGCAAGTGAAATATCTGCATGACAAGAAATTCAGGTCTCTGAAGGAAGAAATTAAAGATCTCAGAAGATGGAAAGATCTCCCATGCTCATGGATTGGCAGGTTTAATATAGTAAATATGGACATCTTGCTAAAAGCAATCTACAGATTGAATGTAATCCCCATCAAAATTCCAACTCAATTCTTCACAGACTTGGAAAGAGTAATTTGCAAATTCATCTGGAATAGCAAAAAACCCTGGATAGCAAAAACTATTATCAACAATAAAAGAATTTCTGGGGGAATCACCATCTCTGACCTCAAGCTATATTACAGAGCAATAGTGATAAAAACTGCATCATATTGGTACAAATACAGGCAGGAAGATCAATGGAATAGAATCAAAGACCCAGAAGTGAACCTACACACATATGGTCAGTTGATTTTTGACAAAGGAGCTAAAACCATCCAGTGAAAAATGACAGCATTTTTAACAAATGATGTTGCTTCAGCTTGTGGTAAGCATATAGAAGAATTCAAATAGACTCATTCTTATCTCCTTGTACAAAGCTCACATCCAAGGTGATCAAGGACCTCCACATAAAACCAGATACACTGAAAGTAATAGAAAAGAAAGTGTTGAAGCACCTCAAACACATGCGCACATGGGAAAAATTCCTGAACAGAAAGAACATCAATGGCTTATGAGTAAGATCAAGAATCAACAAATAGGACATCATAAAATTGCAAAACTTCTGTAAGGTGAAGGGCACTGTCAATAGAACAAAAATGGCAACCAACAGATTGGAAAAAGCTCTTTACCAATCCTACATCCAATAGAGGGCTAATATCCAATATATACAAAGA
Source organism: Mastomys coucha (assembly GCF_008632895.1). Lineage (NCBI taxonomy): Eukaryota > Metazoa > Chordata > Mammalia > Rodentia > Muridae > Mastomys > Mastomys coucha. The sequence goes on along the minus strand of NW_022196909.1, from coordinate 69,941,095 downwards.
ACTCAAGAAGTTAGACTCAGAGAACCAGCACAGAGCTAAACAAAATGTTTTCACGTGAGGAATATCAATTGGCAGAGAAGCTTAAAGAAATGTTCATCATCTTTAGTCATCAGGAAAATGCAAATCAAAACAACCCTGAGATTCTACCTCATACCAGTCAGAATGGCTAAGATCAAAAACTCAGGTGACAGCAGATGATGGTGAGGATGTGGAGAAAGAGGAATACTCCTTCATTGCTGGTGGAATTACAAGCTGGTACAATCACTCTGCAAATCAATTTGTTGGTTTTTCAGAAAATTGAACATAGTACTACTCGACAACCCAGCTATACCACTCCTGGGCATATACCTAAAACATGTTCCAACATGTAATAAGGGCATTTTCTCCACTATGTTCATAACAGCCTAATTCATAATAACCAGGAGCTGGAAAGAACCCAGATTTCTTTCAACATAGGAATGGATACAGAAAATTAGGTCCATTCCAAAATTCACCTATTAAAAATGTTGAACTCATGAAATTCTTAGGCAAATGGAAAGAATTAGAAAATTTCATCCAGAAGAAATTGAGCATCATTGGAGCTGCTCCAGCTGTGACAAGACAGCCATTGGGCAAAAGTTGCCTCTTCATCTGCAGATGATACTGTCCAAAAAAGGACACACAGGCCTAGGACAGCATATATCTGCCGAGACAGATTAGGCGAGTCCTTAATGTACCTGTTCTCAGATATTCATGGGCCAGAAGGCTGAAGATTGATGCTACAATGTTTTGAAGGGCTGTCCAGGTGTCCAGCAGTCTCTATTAATTGGTAATATTTCTGGAAGCTGTGTTAGGCTTCCCATATGTTCTCTATTATTCAGTCATTCCTGGATTTTGGTGGAGTTGAAAGACTGCGAAAGTTATGAGAGATGCAGGATAAGTTGTTAAGAAAACTAGTGCAGGCAGCTGAGAAAGTGTTTTAAACGGAGAAAGAAAAAGGAAAGTTGCAGAAGGACTGTGAAAGGGCATAGTGAAGAGATAGAAGGTTTAAAAGAGAGTCTTTGAAGATGGAGTCTAGTGTGAGAGTCAGAAGGAATAAGAGGCTAGAGAGCTGGAGATAAAGACAGGAAAGAAGAGAAGCTAAGAAGCTTGAGAGCTAGTAAGGTAGTACCTGGCAATAGAAGAGAGTTAAGGAGTTCCCTTGGCAGTTATGTTGGAACTGTGCTTAGGGACTGCAGGGGAAGCTACAGGAACATCCGCTATGGTATTGCAGCATAAGACTTATATGGAGTTAAGAGCTGCCATTGATTTAAATATAGAAGAATGTTGCTTTTATGTAAACCATTCAGGAGTCATTAGAGACTCCATGAGTAAGCTCAGAGGAAGACTAAATAACTATAGGTCCATGCGTGCTAAATAAATTAGTTGCTTTTATTAGAGAGAGAATAAGTGCTGTTCAGATTCTAATGTTACACCAACAATACTATGCTTTGCAAGGCCAGGAAAATCTAGAATATGATGATATTGATATTTAGTTCTATGATTAGAACTATCTACTAGAAGAAGTGGGGAATGAAAGGCTGGAGAATTTTAGAATTTAAAATGAGAGCATTTAATAGAAATGTATGTATACTGTATAATCTTTACTTAAAGGGCATAGAAGGTCTCTGTAATGAGCTAAGAATGTAGACTAGCCAGTTTCAGAAACCTGTTGGCCACAAAGGCTCCCCCCCTAGTTAGTTCCAGGAACAAAAAGCAGGATATGAGCCATCTGGGTGGTTCTAGGGAACGGTCAGCCATAAAGTGAATAACATTGACCAGATCACATTCTTGTGCATAATGAGAGTGTGAGATGTTTTCCTTATGACCCTGACTCAAATAGGGGCTGGGTCTCTTTAGAATTTTCCACTGTTCTCTTGTTATGTTTCCTTGGTAACCCCTTCACCCCCCCTAGTTTGTGGTTTTTCCCTTTAAATACCCCTTACTCCTCATGCTCATGGTCGAACTCCACTGGCCTGCTAGGCTACGGGTTCGACCCGAGATCTGGCTTATCCCAAATCAATCTCATGTGATTGCAGCAAGATCGGTCTCTCCTGAGTTATTGGGTGGTTGCATCATCCCGAGACTTGAGTGAGGGTCTCCCTAGTTCTGGGGATCTTTCAGTAGACTCTCCAGAACTCCCAGAGACTAAGCCATCAACAAAGGAGTACACAGGGCTCCAGCTGCATACGTAGCAGGGGATGGGAGTGCATTATTGGGAGGAGAGGTCCTTGGTCCTATGAAGGCTTGATATCTGCCGCAGTGTAGGGGAATGTGAGGTGGGAGTGGGTGGGAGGGTAGAGGAATAAATTCCCTCACAGAAGCAGAGGAAAGGAGGATGTGATAGGATGTTTTGGGGAAGGAGGAAAACCGGGAAAGAGGATCACATTTGAAATATAAATAAAGAAAATATCCAATTAAAAAAAAATAAAAAAGAAAGAAATTGTAAAAATGCCACCACAGAAATGCCAGAGGACAATCTGATGGAGGCAGTTTCTCACTTGGGAGTCACTATTTCCAGGTGACTCTAGGTTTACCTTAGTTGACAGCTGAAAAAATTATGACAATTTCAGAGTCCAAAAAATTTTTTTAATGAAGTGTTAGTAATAAAATTGAAGTGTGTCCTATTGTCTTCTGTCCTGATCCCTTGCTTCCCAGTTGTTGGTGCTATTTTGGGAGGTCACAAAACTTTTAGTGGATTAGATGGTTATCAGGTGTCTCTTACTGTTGCTGGAATTGGGTAAGGAAGGTCCAGCTCTTCTTTGTTTCCTGGTCCAAGAGATGTGACAATACATTCTAGCATAGTAGGGGATTATACAATGCCATTCCTGCCAGGATGGATGAGAACTTGCCGCGGACTGGGGCCAGTCAAGGGTCTCTCAATCAGCTCAGTGGGAGAAATCAGGCTTCCAGTAATCAGGTGGGCAAGGTGTCAGTGAAATGACACACAGACTCGGACACAAGGGAGTGCTGAATCTGTGTGTAATTTCTCAAAGTAAGCATCAGGCTTAAATGGTCATTACAGAAGACAAAAGGAAGTTAAATAATATACCAGTCAAGGTCCATCGAGGTCATTTGATGCATAATGATTCTATAGAAGTATATACATGTAAATTGACAGGAACTAGGCAGTGGTTACAACTGAAAGAAAGTCAGCTTTATCTAAGGTCAGCTTAATCTTAGAAGCCAGGTGTAAATAGTTTCCATTCTATTTTATTGTATAACCCACCACCAGCTGGTCCTTAGTAAACACCCAATTATGCTAATCTTCTGGGCTAGTGGAAGTATGCACCAGGGTGTCCCATTCTTGCTAACCTTACTACAATGCCCGATATCTAGCACTATCTCTCTTTCAACACTGGAGGCAATTTGTCTGAAATAGTAACAATCTTTTCAAAATTCCTCGGCTCAGCACCAATTAGGATATTGGAACACTGGTAGGAGTCAGGAAACAATGTCCAATCTAACTTAACTATTAGTCAAATCATTCCTTGGGGGTACCTCTATACCTAATAAAGCAAAACTAAGAAAAAGCAAGCAAGACCCTCTGTTGACTATCGCAAGGACAAATCTGAACCACATCTGTGTTAGGGGAGGCCAAGGGGACTCCAGGAGATCAGTTTCCTTGAAACTTTTTGCCTCGGGGACTGCTGTCACACAGACTCCACTGGAATGGGTGTGGCAAGAACTGAACTCATGGACAGGAATATATCTTCCCTCTCTTTGTAAGGGCCTGAAAATCACTGAATCAAGACCACAGAGTCCAATAGTATGCATAAAAAAACAGTTTATTCTGCAGAAACAACCATCATGTGGGGTTAATCATTCTTTGAAATGGTCACCCCAGACAAAGGCACACTAGAGAACCAGAGGAACTCTCTAGAAGGATCAGGTAATCTAAAATTTCATTGGAGGATGATGGGTGGTCATAGGTGATCAGTTATCTACATTCCTATGTCATGACCATTCAACAATGTGAGGGCTGCCCACTCAGATGTCCCATTCTGAGTTAAGACATTTCCCCACGTTTGTGTTTATCCTCAGGCTGTTCTTTGAGAGAGCGTTTTTTACAATCTTGTCCTGGATTTCATGGTGTGTTCCTAAAGCTCATGTCCTGTGACTTAGTTTCTGGGATATATGGTCTATTCCAGAAGCTGGTTCCTTATGGCCTTTTTTGAAGTCAGGTCTGGCCTTCAAAATAGAGTCAAATGGGGTTTATATTACAATTTCATCTTAAGCTGTTTCAGTATTTTGATCATAACAACAAAAAGAACACATAAGAGAAAGCATTATTAAAAATATTCATTATTATTAAAATTCTGAAAGATAATGGGAAATTTTATTTGTATTTTCACCAAGCCTCTAGCATCAAGATTAGGAAAGTTTCTATCTTCCCAGAAAGTCAAATCTGGGAAGTCAGACTGCTAAAGAACTTTCACCCTTGCTTTTTAGCTAAATTGAAATGTGTGCAATCATTCGGAAAAGATGAGGGCAATGCTTCTCATGCATGAAATTCTTAATTAACTTTTATTTTTGAAAATACAGCATACAATTACAGCCTGACTAATCACAGTACAGTGAAACAGGACTCAGATCACTCATTATGAGTAGGGAGGGATGATAATTACTTAGCAGGTGAATCTTTTCAGAGAAAGCACTGTTGTTTTTTCCTATGGGCCAAACAGAGAAGCCATATTTAAGAGTGTGTCCAAATAAATAGCACAGTGAAAGACAATATCACCTAAAGAAAGAGTTAACCCTGTATATGTATATCATGTATAATACAGGGCTATAGAAAATGTGTGTGTGTATATATATATATGTATATGTATAGGTATGTATATATAGGTACATATATGTATGTATATGTATATATATATTTATGCACTATAATTATATATATTCTCTCTATATATATGCACTATAATTATATACATTTAATGTACCTCATACTATTTTACCTTTTTGGTGAATACATATACCATGTCTATTTACATATGGACACTTTGAGACAGGGTCTCTTTATGGAGCCAAAACTGTTCTCATATTCTCAACTTCCTCGCTCAGCCTCCTAAGTAGTGGTATTATGGGCACCCTCTACCACACGTGGATCTCTTTATGTTATTAAAGAATATTTTGGGTATGGTGCCACATGCCTTTGAAACATTGAGGTTGAAGGATCTTTGAGTTTTAAGGGTAGAAGAAAAATTTTAAAAAGATCATTTAGTAGAAATATATAGTGTATAAGCTTTTACTTAAAGAGCATGGGAAATTTTCTCTGAAATGAGCCAAGAATGTAGGCCGGCTAGTTCCAGGAACTGGTTGACCACAAAGGCAGAATGTAAGTCATCTAGGTGGTACCAGGGAAAGGTCAACCACAAAGTGAGTGACAATGACGATGATAAAACCACATTCTTGAGAATAATGAGTATGCAGGATGTTTTCCTCATGACCCTGACTAAATTATGGGTTGAGTCCCTCTGAAATTTTCCACTATTTTTGTTATGTTTCCTTGGTTACTCCCTCACTCCCCCTGGTTTGTGTTTTTTTTCCTTTAAATACCCTACACTTCTTGTGCTCTGGGTTGAACTCCTCTGCCCCTGCGTGGGTTATGAGCTCGGCCCCATTGCACTGGTTTCCTGAATAAACCTCATGTTTGCAGCAAGATCAGTCTCTCGTGAGTTTCTTGGGAGGTTGTGTAATCCCAAGACTAGAGTAAGGGTCTCCTCTCTTGGGGGATCTTTCAAGTTCAAGGCAGTTCTGCTCTATACAGTGAGTTCCAGAAGAGCCAGGGATAAACTAAGAAAGCCTGAGAAAAAATAGAATACACATACATATATTACAGAATATATAGTATATTTAAATATTAAATATATATAGTAGTATTATATATGTGTATATATCTATAAAGTATTAAATATATACACTATATTACAAATACCATATATTATGTACAACTATTGGTTTCCAATATCAGTCATGAAATTGGTTTTTAAATCCTAATAGAGAGCTATAGGCAAGACCAAGATATGCATGCTGCTAATGCATCTTTAGCGTTATCCTGCTATTCTGGTCAGTGTTATAGTTCACAGTTGTGACAGCTGTATAGGAATGTAGGACTATTTTCTCTTTAGATCACATGTATCCTATTATTTCCTTTTCTTTTGCTTTGTCAACTCCTACAGTGGTCCAATTTTACATTCCTGGTATTTCCTAAATTTATTCTAGATTTTGTATTCATATCAGAAGATTTGGAGCTAGGATTAGTGAAGTGAACTCATGAATCTTGGAGGATAACCTAGAATTATCTATCACTTTGCTAAACTAGCAAAATCTTTTACTTCATCTAAATATTTGTTCTTATACCCACAAATGTACATACCACTCATCAAGTAGACTTCTTTTTTCAACATATAGAGAACATTACAGAAAACTATTACCAAACATAATGCAGAATTCTGGAACCAAATCCCTACTAATGTATCTACAATACAAAGTCCTGCACCCAAGGCTCTGAGCTCATTGTAGAAGAAGGAGCAGAAAGACTATTAAAAGCTAGAGGATCTGGAATTTTTCTCTAAGATTGCATCTCCTAGAACTCTCAGAAGCTACACAGATAATATTTTACTAATGTGATTACCAAAACAGGAGCTAAAGATCAACAACATTAAATATACAAACATAGAAGAGTAAAATCTTTGGAGGCCTTAACCTAAAATGAAGAATTGCAGGTAATTAAGGAATGCTGAGAGTAGGAGAAATAGTTTTCCTCAGAGAAGAGAATACTTCTTGGTTATCCAATAGCAAATAGTCAGCCCTGAAAGCATAAAATGCAAGAAAAATTATATAGATACAGACTTAGCTGGTTGTATTTATATAATTAAAAATATATTAAATATGTTACACTTGTATATTTAATAAGGATATAAAAAGGCCAAGAATCGGAATGAGAGTATGTTGGAGATTTCATAGGACAGTTTGGATGGAGGATATGGAATGGGAAATGATGTAATTATAATCTCAAAAATAAAAATATATATATATTAATTGTGAGTGGTTAGAGTGGTCAAAGGGTTAACAATTCAAGAAGACAGCATGATTCAATTCAATGGAACATTATTGCTACAATGTAGTAATAAACTCCAATTTACATTGTAGATTTCAGTTTTGAGGTTGATATTTATCTATGTTTCCAAGGCTTGCTGTCAATGATTGAGCCAGAAGAATTCTCCAGTCTCAGTCTCCTTAGTTCTTGATAGCAATGATTTTCTTCTCTGATTTGTATCATCGTTACTTTGTCAATGTAGTCCTCCCTTAGTCTCATCATTTTTGCCTGTAGCTTTAGTTTGTTTTTCATTTATGGGACAGAACCTTTTATATATGCAATATCAGCCTGGAATTTTAATCTTGTTGCCTCAGCCTCTGAGAGATAGGATGGTAGTGCATAACATCCTGCTGCCTTTGAACTTGGGATTCTGAAGAAGGTGTTTTGGGTCTACCCCACTGGCAGGGCACTGGGCACAAGCACAGGGTACAGGGGACACAGAATTCTCCCTCAAAATTTCTAATCTAGGCTGTAAAATATGAAATTATCTTTATATTTACATGTTCTTTCTTCAAAGACAGTAGGTATTAGGCTTTAAATGATTACTTTTATTCTCTGTAGTGTCTAGTTCACCAAGGAAAGCTTTTGAACTTTACATAAATGAAATATGGTTTGTTTTATTTGATATTATATGTTCTGATCTGCACCATTCATCTTTTACATATATAATAAAAATTCCATCTCTCCTTTATTAGTATAAAGCCTGCCTCTCTTTCTTCTCTATGTAGTCTGTCTTGAGCCTCTAGGAGGAAGATAATCTTATTCACAGAGTCCTCACACAGAACAACCCCAAAAATATATGTCCCTAACTTATAAAAGTTTTCATTATATACATGATGTGCATTTATGTATGTAAGTGTATATATAAAATTACATATGGTGTTCACGACATATATTTATGCTGTCATCCTACAGGGAATTATAAAATCTGGAGTTGGATTTTGGTGTTTGTGTATGAGCTTGAGTGTATTAGTATATATGAATGTGGTTGTGTATTTTAATGTATATGTGTATTTTAATGTATCTGTGTTTCAGTGGGTGTTTATGTATGAATACTTGACTGTTTATAACTATGAGTATGTAGGAGTGTTAATGGAAGTGTATAAGTATGTGTGTTTGAGTGCGTGGGTATATACATGAGTGTGAGTATGTATCATTTTGAGTATGTGAATGTGTTCACGGGAATGGCTTAATGTGAATGTAAAACTGGAAGTGAGTGGATGTTTGTGAGTGTGAATGTGTATTTGAGCGTGCATTAGAATGAATCTGTGAGTGTATATCTGTGAGTGTAAATATAAATGTGTGTTTGTGTGTCTGGATATGTGTTTGTGTGCATCTATATAAATGTTTGTATTTTTATACATGTGTGTGAATGTTTGTATACATATTTATAAGTATATGTCTGGCTGTGACTGACTGTGTGGTTTTAATATGTGTGTCTACTTACACATACATATAATGAGTTAAACACTGAGTCTTTAGGTTGTTAAAGATGCTCATTGTTATTGCGAAGGTTTGAATATGGTTGGCCCAGGTAGTGGCACTTTTGGTGTGGCTTTGCTAAAAGGAAGTGTGTTATCGAGGGTGTGGCTTTAAAACTCTGATCCTAGCTCTGTAGAAGTCAGTTTTGTCCTAGAGGCCTTCAGATGAAGATGCAGAACTCTTAGCTTCTCCTGTATCCTGCCTGTCTGCATGTTGCCATGCTCCATCTTAATAATAATGGACTGAACCTCTGAACCTGTAAGCCAGGTCCAATTAAATGCTGTCCTATAAGACGTGTCTTGGTCATGGTGTCTGTTCACAGCAGTTAAACTCTAACTAAGACAGTTATCTTATTCTTATTTCTCTCAAGAATTCTGCAAGATTATGCCATCCTTATCACAATCCTGTCCTGAGGAATGTCTGGCTGACTTGTTCTAGTTCTTTCTGAAAAACTGAACAGGGCTCTATGTCAGGTGTGTTCTGCAACTGTCAGAGTAGGTTTGAATTTTATTAATTTAAGATGAGTGTAGCTATGTTTTCAAGACTTTACCCCATGAATGCTACATCTTTCTGATTATCACAACACACAGATGTATGAACTGCAATCCTTTGGTGAGTTCATCCTTGTTTAGCAAATTCATACAATGCAAAGTATATAAAACCAATATGTACAAGAAGGAAACATTTAAAAGAATGCCTTATATTTTATTCTATACTGTCTAAAACTGACAATTTGCTTATGAATTATTGTATCACTGGAAATAAAAAACAATAAAATGTTTTCAAAATGCAGCCTAGAATTGAGTTTTCATTAGATGAGGCAGAGAATTAGGATATATTTCATTCATATAATGGGTTAGCTTTAGGATAACACATTATAAAGGGATGAAAAGTTAGAAATATAAATCATATGTATTTGAGACATTCTTTTCTATCTAATGAGCTGGAATTTTGACAAGGTCCAAGGCTACCAAGTGGGTTCATCACCAGTCATGATCTTCCATATTCAAGATAGGTGCTGGAACCTTTTCCATATCCAATGGATGTAGAATGGAGCAAATCATTGGGGAATCTTGTTTGTTGGTTAGAATACTGTGTGGTCTAATGTCTTAGGCCTGTCCCTGATCATCAGAAGCAGGAATAGAAAGCTAGAGGTCTCAATTAGAGAACCCTCAGTTGAGAGACCTATGGCTGATGAGTATCTACAAGCAGAACTCATGCACTGTGCAGCTCATTCCTGGGAATAAGCCTTAGTAAGGAGGGCTTATCACATGGGACAGATCATGTACAAACTCTGTCAGAATCAGTTCTCTTGGTGGCTCATTCTGCTTCATTCTCTTACTCTAAATTATAAAGCTAAAGCTGTAATATTCTCTCATGAATGACATCTAAAACTCTCAGGTTTCCCAACTAAAAGCCACAAATGGGGCTAAAACACATGTATAAATGACTGGAAAATATTGGTAAGGTACTTCTCCCATCAGTAACTTTTTTGTGCTACTTCCCCAGGGCTCAAAATGACATCATGATTTGAATGCCTCTCTGGTCTCCCTCACCTTGCCTCTTTCTCTGATGTTGACAAAGCCATAATTTATTATAATTCATCATAAATCACTAGACACCACAGTTTCCTTTTAACGTGTTTGCTTCCCAATTTCAATTAACAAAACTTTGTAATTAAATACAAGCAAGGAAGCAAATTTATGTCCATGTTAAGGGGCTTATTACAGGAAATCATATTTAGCTTGAAACCAAGAATGTAAAAACAAAGGAAAAGAAGGAAGGACAGTGCTTTCAAACTAACTAAAACACATTCTAACTGAACTAAATTGAGAGACAACTTGACTATTCAAAAATGGATTGAACTCAGTTTCTTTGTGGGGAAGATGATGTCCAGGGTAATTGGCATATCTTGTATGAGTCTGCACTCTCTACATACTAGAAACAGCCCAACAAACAGTACCAATTCTGGCCTTAATAGTCATTGGGTCTGATATTCTCTGACCAGAGCTTGTGCAAAAATGTAAGGGGGTTTTACAAACACTAGGTCTGGGAGAATAATGATCAACGTGAGACAAGAAGGAAATCCAGTTCAGCATAACTCAATAGATTGTGTTTGATATATTTTATAAAGTCAGCTATGTTTTATAGAGCACAGCATGGTGTGGTAAGAGGGGTGCCTCAACAGGCTCAAGCTGAGGTACCCCCTATCCCCTGAGATACAAGCCATAGGACAGGTATAGTATAGAATAGAGTTTATTTGGGGGCATGGGAAAGGGAGTTGAGAAGGGAATAGAAGCAAGGGAAGAGAGGGGACAGCGAGGGATGGAGAGGGGAAGAGAGGGAGACAGGAAGAGCATGGGAAATGTGGATAGAGGAGGAGAAGGGGAAGGAGAGAGATGGAGAGAGCAAAGGGGGTCAGAGAGAGCAAAGCGGCAGAGAGGGGGGAGAGGCCAATTAGTCCCTTTTACAGCATGCAAGGCCTACCTGGCTGTTGCTAAGTAACTGTTGGCAGAACCGAGAAGGAATGCTAACAGAATTGGTTTGAGAACTTCTTCAAATTGATACTAAGCAGTTTGTAGGCATATGTTAAGTACAGTACAATTAAAAAAAAAAAAGGTTTGCTAGTGTCACAATCCCATATGTACAAGGAGGCAAAATTATATTGAAACTCTTCTCAAAGTACATGTCATTTCTTCCATGAGGATGGGTTCTAAGAGATAGGCTGAAGGTGTTGTCTTAAGGGACCAGGGAGGATTTAGTGTAATCTCAGTCAAACATATTATAAAGATCACCTGAATTTTTAGCTACCTCCTGTCACTAGGCTAGTAAACATTTCTACTCCTACTTCTAGAAGTTTGATATGGCCTGACTCTACAGATTGTACAAAGATTACCTAGGCTAATAGCCACCTCCATTCTAAGCCTTCTGGGAAGTAAACAAAACAAAACAAAACAAAACAAAAACAGTTATATATCTTTCCTTTGAAAAGACAATCCTGCAAGTGCAAGTTTAACATTCCTGTTTTTTCTAGTGCTATCTGTGACCACAGGGACCTTTGTGTTCCCAATGCAGAGAGACAGGAGAGCCCCCAAAGGCCAGCTTGTTCTTACCTAGTTAATACAAACAGCCTACCTCATTGCTCACTGTCATGACATTATACCACAGTGTAGTTCTTGGAATCCTCAAAAACACTTGGTTCCAAACTGATGAAGCATTAGATAAACCTATAGAAATCTCCTTCCTTTGTGTTTTAAAAAGGAGACTCTAGAAGCCATGCATCTCCTTTATGTGGAAAAAGATGTTCCATGGTATCTATAAGCCCCAAAGAGAGGCAGATCCTGGGTTATGACTCCAGCTAAAGGAATCTGAATAGGCCTATATGATTCATCTTCCAACTCATATTCTCTTTGGAACACTATCTACTGATACACTGATGCTATCTGCTAAGAAGGAAACAATTACTCTGTTTCTTTACCTGAGACATATGCAGTGTATGTGGGACCAAAGTTATCTGAGAATTTGAAAAGCTGGAATGCTACCAACTGCTTATGTTGGTTTGTTACTTCACACAAAAGACTACATCAGAAAATACAAAGTATGTTCTAATAAGGTGAGCTGTCATTGCAATAAGTTGGAAGAGAACCACCACCTATTAATCTAACTGGATATTTCATTGGTGAATAGTAGCCCCTGGGCCCTTCGTCTCCACAAAGGACGTGGGGAGCTCTACACTAACTGCTAATCACCAGCAACCACAGTGAAAGCATTTCATTGGAAAAGGCTCTACCTAGTGGATGAGGAGTGTATTCTCACAAGAACTCAAACTTTCCTTTAGGGAGAAAGCTGGGCACTCAAGCAGATCCCCAGTCATTAGGTGTAAAAGTGGTTTTAACCAGCTAAGGAAATCTGAAGAATGGAGAGATTTTTCTCATATTCTCTTCAGCTCTCACATGCATTCTTGGGCACAAAGACATGCATTCACATGCTGAAAAATCACAAACTTTGCAGACACAGACCTGTGTATGCTACCACAGCATACAGCAAAGCACAGGATAAACAGAAAACCATATCAAAACTGCACTATGCTGCGGTAATCCATGTACAGCTCTGCTTAAAAAGGAAGAGTTGTAAACAGATCTGGATCTTTGAAAGAAAATACAGTGGTAATACTTCATATTAAGTTAACATTTTGAAAACATAGAATCACCAACACAGGCCACTGCACACTTGTGTTTCAGAGTGTCAAGATTCCCTTAGCCTCTGGGAATGCTGTGGGGACTACCTGGAGCACCTAATTGAGGGTGGATGACCTCCCACTCAGGTGGTGTCATTTTCCAGCTTGGATTATGGGCTGTGTGGGAGAAAAGGGGAACTGAGAAACAATGTGTTCATCTCTCTGTTTCCTGATTGTGACTTGACTCCTTGCACGTCCTACTCCACTCTCACCATGAAGTTGTTTTTGTCAGAAATTTTGTCAGGAAAAGAAACTAAGACAAGAATAAAGCCAATATATGTATATATATACATATACATACACACACAAGGAAGAAACTAACACTTGTGCACTTGTGTTGTGCATAAGAAAATGTTCACATCCTTATCAGGATTTTGTAGTACAGACTTTAGGACCTACAAACATTTACATTAGAATCACAATTAACTGAAATAATATTTCAAGTGTAATACACAGTGGGCAAGAAGCTTATATCAATAGTGCCTTGTATATATCCTTTTACTTATAATGAAGACTGTAGAAATATATTTTATCAATTAATCAGGCCATGCTTTATTGAAATACTCTTTGGAAGTATTACTACATGAGTTTGAATACTTAGTGAGAATGTTCATGAGACTATAGCTATTCCTCTAAAATGTCTCTTTTCATTGGGATCCACCATGTAAGTCCTCACAGGCCAAGGTTAATTGACGCTAAAGTCTTCCTGTGCTGTCCTTCACCCCTCTGGCTTACTCAGTTCTATCCTTCATTTTCCACCTGATGTTTGGCTGTGGGTCTATGCGTCTGTTTCCATCAGCTGCTGAATGAAGTCTCTCAGGAGACAGTTATGCTTTGTTTCCATCTGTAAGCATAGCACATTATCATGAATAGTGTCAAGGGTTGGTGCTCTCTCATAGAATGGGTCTCGCATAGCAGATTATCATTGATAGTGTCAAGGGTTGGTGCTCTCTCATAGAATGGGTCTCGCATAGCAGATTATCATTGATAGTGTCAAGGGTTGGTGCTCTCTCATAGAATGGGTCTCAAGTTGGCCAGTCATTGGATGGTGCTCCATCTTTATCCCTGAACATCTTGTAGGTAAGGCAATTTCTGGCTTGAAGGTTTTGTGAGTGGCTTGATGTCCTCCTCCCTCCACCTGAAGTCTTGACTGGCTAGAGGAGGGGGCCACTTCAGTCTCCATATAACTTGCTGATAGGAATCTCAGCTAGCATCATCCCCTATCCCAGGACTCCATCTACTCTCTGAGATACCTCCCACCAATTTCCAAAGTCCTTTTCTGCCTCCCTCCTTACACATGATCCCCATCCGCATTCCTCCCTTCACTTCCTCTCTTATCCAGGTTCTGCCACCTCTGATGACGACTATTTTGTTTCCCCCCTAAGTGAGATTCATGCATCCTTTCTTGGGGATCTACTTATTACTTAGTTTCTTTGGAGTATAGTATGCTTATCCTATACTTTATGGCTAATGTCCACTTATAAGTAAGTACATAGCATACTTATCTGTCCGGGTCTTGATTACCTCACTCATGATGATATTTTCTAGTTCCATCCACTTGCTTTCAAATTTCATGATGTCTTTGTTTTAAATAGCTGTATAGTATTCCATACATTTTATTTTTTCCTTTCATCAGTTGAGAGACATGTAGGTTTTTTTCCCCAGTTCCAGGCTATTACAAATGAAGCTGCTATGAACATAATTGAGCAAGTGACATTGTGATATAGTTGATCAACATCCAGCTATATGTCCTGGATCATGGGGTAGAAATATTCCCTTTTTTTTTCTGACAGGATTTCTTGGTTTAACCCTGACTGTCCTAGAAGTCCAGGCTGGCTTATAACTCAGAGATCTGCCTGCCTCTTCCCTTCTCTCCCAAGTGCTGAGATTAAAGGTGTCTGACACCACTACAAGGATCAGTTAAATTTCTTATATAATCTGGGACCACCTGACTAGGGAATAGTGCCACCAACAATAGAACAGGTCCTCTTAAATAGCAGTTGAGATAATTTCTCACACACATGTCTATATGTAATCTGATTTGGGAGATTCGGAGATTCTTTAACCAAGATTCTCTTCTCAGAGGATTCTGGGTTATTTCAAGTTCATAGTTAAGACTAACTGTCTAAACCAGGAGACATATAATACATAGAGAAATTTTGGAGACTTTCAAGGTTTTGTGATTTTTTGAGACATTTTAAAATACATAGTAAATATTGATGATTGAACCAAGCACTAAATGTAATATATTTCATATGAATCTTATTAGTGTAGTCTGAACATAATTTTATATAGTAACTTCAGTATGTCTGTCTTGATTGATATATCTCAGATAAGACCAGTCATTCAGTCATAGAATTTTCCACTTTGTTCACAAATGCTCTATCTCAATCCCTATTTCTTTGTCTTTCTGTCTTTCTGTCTCTGTCTATCTGTGTCTCTGTGTGTGCATGTGTATATGTGTGTGAATCAACATTTGTGTGTGCATATACAGATTATTCTTATTTAAATTTCTAATTTAAGGAATAATACAAGAAAGAAACTATACATTTTAATGAATTTTCAATAGGATACTAGTATTTCAAGTTGATCAAACTAAAAATTAAACTCATGTATTTAACTTTGTTCTTAAACTGACAAGTTCATAAATAGTGTTCCAATATTGTTTGTTCCCTGCTTCTTTATGAGTAGTCCAATGTGACTTCTCCATTTGAGTTCATCTTCCAAGTGATTTGGGGGAGAAAATGAGATGAGAAAAGTGAAAAAAAAAGCTCTAGTCAAGAAACCAAATTAAGTACTATGAAGAATTATGGAGGCCATGGTGCTCTGTCATGTTCACACTACTGTGGTTCACCATATTCAGACCATGGTAGCGCACTGTACTTCAACCACCCCAACTGAAATCTTTGAGGGTATAATTTCGTTCAGTCCTGGTCTATTTTACAAGGTAAGCCCTTAGACTGACTAATCCCACCCTGTTATCTGGTACCTTTAATCACTTTCAGAAAAGACATATTTATAAGTTACCATTCTTTAGACTTATTCAAGAAGTCTCATGGTGTGTGTTAGAAAGACAGAAAATTTAATTTCTGAAACATTTCAGACAGATCTTCAGGACTTTCTTGGAAAGACCAGATGACTCACTATTGTTTCTACTGTATCACCTGGATCTACTGCTCATTTATGAGATTACCCAAGAATCCTCACTAAACTCACTATCTTACCCATAAGATCAGGGTTATCACATCCTATTTTTCATATTTCAACAAAAATTGCTTCAAATGAGTTACTCAATCAAGTAAATAATTCTATGGATGCTGTGTGGATTGAAAAGACTTGAAATATACATAGTTCCTACCCAACCTCTCAGATTATGAAGATTCCCATTTGATTTAGGCAAGGCACCTGCCAGAGCTCCTGACTTCTCCTTTCATATTCTCAAGTTATTGTTTATGAGTCGGGGCATTTGGGTTATCGACATGCCATGCCCCTGTCAATAATATATAATCACTCAATACTTCTTTTGCTCCCACACTCTTTGATCATGTATTAGGGTTATTAAGAAAGTGTAACTTATTATTGCATGAGGGACTCACAATGCTTATGTATGTAAAAAACATATGTTTGTCTAGAGACTGGTGTCTGAATAGTCATGATTCATGGAGGTTTTCCTTAAAATGATAAAAATGGAAGCTACCAAAATGTTCTTTAATGATTGATATACTTTGTTTTCCTGTTACTGTGATGAAATACCATCACAAAACAAATTTGTGACAAAACCCATTTATTCAAGCCAAAATTCAAGATTGTAGTCTCTCATTTAGGTGAAATAAAAATAGCAGACACTTGAAGCAATTGGTCACATCATGTTCATAGTCAAGAGCAGAGATTAATAGTTAACACATGCACACTGGTTCTTAGCTTCCTTTCTCTACTGCTATACAATTCAGAATCTCATGCTATGGAATGTTGCCTCAAACATTTCATACGTCATCCCACCTCAATTGACATAATCAAGACAATCTCCCACATATCTACCAGAAAGCAAAGTCAATTACGAATGCTGTCCAAAGTGATTCTATATTAAATTTGTCAACAAACACAAGTATTAAATAGGTAAACATTTTGTTTAAAATAATAGCCACCAAAAGAATTAGACTTTTCAAATATGCACAGATCCGACATGCATGAAGCTGAATTAATAAACCAAGATCAAAATAATTGAATCGTTCTATGACCTGATAGCCTCAAACAATATGTAAACTACAGAGACAACAGAAGACCAGTTGTTTCAGAGATAAGAAAAAGTGGAGATGAATATCAAAGAGAATGCAAGGAGAAATTTTGGAATGATGAAAATATGTGTATATATACACATATTTATATATATATAATATATGTATATAATATATATATCTTATAGTGCTGGATAAATGACAAATAATGTTTGTTCAGGATCATTGAGATGTACTTAAGAGAGTAAACTTTACTGTGGTGAATAATCCCCAATCTAACAAGTAAATTAAGCATCAATTTTAAGAACTACTTCAAATAAATCTATTTTTAAGCATGCCATCAGTCATCTGAGTGTTTACCTGCACAGACTTCCATGTACTTCTAGACTAGGCTCTGTGTTGTCAGACTCATTGGCACTCAGTCATCTTTAAAATATTTTTGGATAAAAATCAAGATATTTGATAAGGAAATTATCAATCCACATAAAACATAATGACTCCTGTAAGTTGAGCATAGGACTTAGCATATAATATTAATTCAAGAACCTAACCTTATAGTAACTATGGTTGTCATAGTTCGTATCTAAAAGTTGTTTAAGCTTTCTGCCAGACCTCAGAGATAAGGTGCCATCCTCTTCATATCAAAGCTGGATGGGCACAATCAATATGGCTGTGATGTAGCAAGCTCAGAATGCTTGTTTTATGAGCTTTTTGTCTACTTTACTAATATTGGTGAAGAAAAGTTTTTTAAAAAGTTTTAAAAGATTCCTTTCAAAAAAATGTTATTGGGAGAAACTAGCATAGAATTGGACATATTGAGAGAACAGAGACAGGCTGACTCCATGACAGACTTCAGACTGACTGGTCATGAGACTTGAGCTAGATCTCTGTTTCCAAAAACTGGACAAGTCCATGCAAGTCAATTACTGAGAAAAAACCCAGGCCTCATACAACCAATTAGAAACTATTCCACTACCTGGACTGAGGCAATGACAATGGGTCAGCAACAGTTTCTATTCCCCAATCCCAAACAATGGTTCTGGAGTGTACCTAGATGCAGAGCCAGTCAATTAAGGTAAAGGTCACCTACCTACCCCTTTCTGAAAATTTTCTAATGTGCTTTAAAGTGGACCTGTGAGTGCACTTGGGTATCTGCATCTTGGTTAATAGTAGATCCTAGCATGCTGGACTTCTGAAAAATATTATGATCTTTGCTTTTTTATATTATTTGAGTCCAGGGTATCATTTTTGGGAAATTATGGACTCTTACAACAATACTCTCTAAAATCAACTTTTTATTTTTCCAGCTGTTGAGGTTCAGTTACATTTATTGTAGAAGTTACCTTTTAAAAATTGAAAAACAGAATTTTAAAGAAACCCATTAATTTAATTGTTAATAGGAGAAAAAGGTAATAAATACTTTCAATTTTTTGCATTTTTAAGATGAGTCGGTAGTTTACACAAAATAAATTCAAGGGCTTTAGATATACAGATTAAAGTTCTGTCAGCTTTGTGGGCCCTGACACCCATCTCCACTGGGCACAGAACATTTCTATTAACATTGGATCCTCTCTTGTATCCTTACAATGACCCTTTCATTCTCATCTTAACAAAACACAATGCCCGTTCTGAATCACGTCACCATGCATGCCTTTGCTTAGTCCTTACTCTTCACAAATTTAGCAATGCATTGTAAGCTTTTATCTGGCAGCTGCCCCATGAAAGGAAATGCTTGGGAGTTGCTGTTTGTTACTCAAGACTCTAGTGAGCTTCCCTTTACTGATAAGCTTTGCAAAGCCCTGTGACTCTCATACTAACTCTAAGTCTACCTCCTAATGGATAGTGAAATTGCATTTTTTTTTTCGATTTGAATTACACAGGTCTTTTTGAGGGTATCTGGTTTTACACTTGTTAGGAAAGAATGATGTAGATTAGGATTAGAATAGCTAATAGAGGATAGAGCAAATATTCTAATTCTACCAGCAATATAATGAAATTCCAGCTGCTTCATGATGCCTCTATCACTGATTCTTATTAAGGATTGTTGTTGTAGTTCTTATTTTAGATTATAGCTGTTCTAATGGATAGGACGTATTTGCTATGCTTTTTCACTAGTGTCTGTAGACATCTGATGATTTTTCTTATGAAAATGGCTTCTTGAATACTCACCTTAGCATAGTATCTTTTCAACTCTTTCAGTTATTTTAAAAAGTAAAATTAGTTGCTCTTCCATTATTAGTAAACACATTATTTTACTAGACTTGTGTTTTTAGTACATTTTCCAGGCCTATAGCTTTTTACATTTTATTAGCATTATATTTGATAAGAAAAATTTTGTATTTATATTAATTGTTTGCCTTTGATGTTTAGTTTATTTATTTTTACTGAGTCTAATCAAATTTTGTGTACTGAAAGTATATAAAAAGTATTGTTATATTTTATAATCTAGTCTGTGACCAATGTCAAGGCATATTTTAAAATTACTTGGAATGAATGTAGTCATTATTAAAATATTGATCTAGATAATGCTTTGGACACTACTAATTAAAAAATACTTGAAATATCAAATTTTGTCCTTATGTCTGTCTAAAGGAAGAACAGTGTATTTTTAGTCTATTATTCCATTTAATTGATGTCTTTATAAGAATTTCCCACTGTCTTAATTATTTTTATATGTTTGTACTCATAAAAATTTTATCCTGTAAGTTCAGCAATGCTTTAAAAATGTTCCATGTGTATCAGTATTAACTTTTTCTTCAATGTATCAATTAAGGTTTTTTATTAAAAACTTTTGGACTTATAACCATGGTGACATTTAATTATCAATATGGGGGTAATAATAATCTTTGTGTTATTGAGCATCTCATTTCATATGATATGTTTTATTTTGTCCACTTAAATGTTATTAAAAGACTAGATATTCAAATTTTTAAATTATAGTTTTGGAGTACTTATTCTTGCTTGTTCAGTGCCTTTAGGTAGTATTAAATTTGTAATCTGAGCTTCTTCAGTTTTCTTTGTTCCTTTTGGGTTTTTGAGACAGGGTTTCTATGTAGTTATCTGAATGTCTTGGAATCCACCCTGATAAAACTCTCTCATATACAACTAAAACCACTATACTGTACTTCACCTGTATGCTATCCCAGTAACATGAAAAAGTACCTTTTCTCATGAATTAATTCATATCAAGACAGATAAAATAACTCAACTACTGCTCTTATATTAATAGATGATATATTACATGGCAAATAAATAAGACAAAACACAAATGGCTGTTTCATATATGTATATAAAGAAAGGTATATTTTAATTAAATTTATTTATTCCCTTTACATCCCAATATCAGCCCTTCCTTTCCTCCCAGTACTGCTTTATTCAAGTTCACTCACAAGTCCCCTTTCCCCTTCTCAAAATCAGAGAGAAATCCCCTTCTGGATGTCACACCCCCACACATCCCAGACAAGGCTAGGCAGGCAAGCAACAGGATCAGGGACAGCCCCTTCTATGGTTGTTTAGGGGACCTGTCTGCAAACCAAGCTGCTCATTTGCTTCATATGTCCAGGGATGCTAGGTCCAACCCATGCTTGCTCTTTGGTTAGTGATTCAGTTTCTGGGAGCCCCTGGGTTCCAAGTTAGTTGACTTGGTTGGTCTTCATGTGGACTCTCGGTCTTCTGGTCCCTCAATCTTTCTCCCAACTTTCTTAAGAGTCCCCAAGTTCGAACTCATGTTTGGGTCTTTATACATCGTTTTGATCTATACATCATTGGGTGCTGGGTGGAGTCTCTTAGAGGACAGTTATGCTAGGTTTCTGTCTGTAAGCATAATAAAGTATCGTTAATAGTGTCAGGATTAGTTCTTGCCCATGGAATGGGTCTCAATTTGGGGCAGGCTTTGGTTAGCCATTCCTCCCGTCTCTGTTCTATCTTTGCCCCTGCACATCTTGTAGGCAGGACACCTTTTTAGTTAAAGACTTTGTGGGTGGGTTGCTGACCTTATCCTTCCACTGGGAGTCCTTCCTCTCTATAAGAAGTGGCTACTTCAGGATCCATATCTCTCACTGCTAGGAATCTCAGCTACAGTCACCCCCTTAAACCCTCTGGGGCCTCTTCTCAACCCTCGTAGAGATTGCCCTCCCAGCAGAACTCCCTTTTCTCTCTCCTGCTTTCCCTACACAAGCTCAGCCCCCTGCCCTGTTCCCTTCCCCATTCCCTATTCCATCCAGTTCCCTCCTTCCATCAATTTCAAATATCTACTTTATTTCCCCTTCTGAGAAAGACTCATATGTCCTTACCTGTGCCCTGCTTGGTGTTTGACTTCTTTGGGTCTGTTGGTTACAGCATGGTTATTCTGTACTTTATGGCTAATACTCACATACAAGCAAAGATATGTCCTTTTGGGTCTGGGTTACCTCATTCAGGATATTTTATAGTTCCATCCATTTTTCTGCAAAATTCATGATTTCCTTGTTTTTAATGGCTGTACATAAACCACATTTTCTGTACCTATTCTTTATTTGTGAGACATCCAGGTTGATTCAGATTTTGGCTGTTAAAAATAAAGCTGCTATGAACAGAGTTGTGCAACTGTTCTGGTGGGATGGTGGAGCACTTTTGATAGAATTGTATAGCTGATTCTTGAGGTAGACTTATTCCCAATCTTCTGATAAACCACCAAACTGATCTACAGAATTGTTGTACAAGATTATATTCCCACAAGGAGTGAAGGAATATTTCCCTTGGTCTACTACCTTACCAGTATGTGCTATCCTTCGAGTTTTTGATCTTAGCCATTCTGAAACTTTCTCAGTCCATTTACTGCTTGTGTAAAGGAGAGCCTGATTTCTTTGAGTTAGTATTTTATCCTTCCACTTTGCTTAAGCTGTTTATCTGCTGTAGGAGTTCTCTAGTAGAATTGTTGAGGTCACATATATAGAGTATCCTATCATCTGAAAACAGGAATACTTTGACATCTTTCTATCAGATTTGTATAACCACGGTCTCCTTTATTGTCTTATTGCTTTAGCTAGAACTTCAAATACTGTATTGTAGGGATATGGGGAGAGTGGACAGCCTTATCGCTGATTTTAGTGAAAATGCTTTAAGTTTCTCTCAACTTAATTTGATGCTGACTGTTTACTTGCTGTATATTGTCTTTATTGTGTTTAGGTAAATTCCTTGTGTCCCTGCTTTCTCCAGGATGAAGGGGCATTTGATTTTGTCAAATGCATTTTTCAGTACCTACAAATGGTCATGTTGTTGTTGTTGTTGTTGTTGTTGTTTTCAGTTTGTTTATATGGTGAGTGTTTGTATATTGAACCCCTCTTGTATCCCTGGGATGAAGCCTACTTCATCTTGATGAATTATGTCTTTGATGTGCTCTTGTATTCAGTTTGTGTGTGTTTTATTATTTTGCATCAATGTTCATCAGGTAAATTGTTTTAAAATTGTCTTTCTTTGTATGGTTTTGGTACCAGGGTGACTATGGTCTCATAGAATGACTTTGAAACCGTTCCTTCTGTTTCTAGCTTGTGGAAGAGTTTGTGAAGTAATGATATTAACTCTTCTTTGAAAGTTGAGTAGAATTATGCATCAAAATGATCTGACCCAGGACTTATTTTAGTTGGGGGACATTTAATGACTGCTTATATTTTCTTAGGGCTTGTAGGACTATACAGACAATTTACCTGATCTTCATTGAGCTTTGATAATTGATATCTGACTAGAAAATCATTTATTTCATTTAGGTTTTCCAGTTTTGTAGCATACAGACTTTTGAAGTAAGGTGTAATGATTTTATCTTAATTTCCTCACTTTCTGTTGTCATGTCTCCCTTTCATTTCTGATTTTGTTAATTTGGATATTGCCTCTCTGCCCTTTAGTTTGGCTAAGGATTAGATTTTCTTGTTGATTTTTTTCAAAGAAACAGCTTTTGGTTTTACTGGTTTCTTTACTTCCTTTCCTTTCCTTTAGTTTCATTTTCTTTCTATCTTTTTTCTTTTCTTTTCTTTCTTTCTTTTGTCCTTTTGTCCTTTCTTTCATCCTTTGTTTGTTTCTTTCTTTCTTCCTTTTTTTCTTTTCTCTTGTATAGGTCTCCTCATTTCTAATTGATTGATTTCCATACTGAGTTTGATCATTTCCTGCCATGTACACCTCTTGGGTATGTTTGATTCTTTTTTTTTCTAGAATCTTCACATTTAAATTTAATTCATTATGTAAGACCACCCTAATTTTTATGAGGATGTTTAATGCTATGAACTTTCTGCTTAGCCTTGCATTCATTTTGTCCTTTAAGTTTAGGTATGTTGTGCCCTCATTTTCATTGAATTCAAGAAAGCTTTTAATTTCTTTCTTTTTTTCTTCTCTGACACAGTGATCATTGAATTGAGTTGTTCAGTTTCCATGTTGGCTTTCTATATGTTGTATGTAGAAAGTATATAGGCTTTCTGTTGTTAAAGTCCAGCCTAATCTTTGGTGACCTGAGAAGATACATATGAGTATTTTAATCTTCTTGTGCCTGTTGATGTTTGCCTTGGGACTGAGTATTTCATCAATTTTTGAGAAGGTTCCATGAAATGCTGAGAAAACAACTTTTGTGTTTGAGTAAAGTGTCTAATAGATCTGTTAAGTCCATTTGTATCATAACTTTTGTTAGTTTCATTATTTTGCTGCTTAGTTTCTGTCTCTATTACCTGTCCATTGGTGCGAGTGGAGTGTTGAAGTCTTTCAGTATTGTGTGGGTTTTAATGTGTGACTTAAGCTTTAGTAAGTTTCTTTTATGAATGTGGCACACATTCCCTTGCATTTGGCACACAGATGTTCAAAACTGAGATGTCCTCTTAGTGGATTCTTTTCTCTGATGAGTATGGAGTGTCCTTCACTGTCTCTTTTAATAATTTTCAGTTGCAAGTATATTTTATTAAATATTAGAATGGCTACTTTAATTTGCTTCTTTGGTCAGTATGCTTGGAAAAGTTTTTCCAACCCTTTATTCTGAGATAATGTCTATCTATATTGCTGAAGTGTGTTTCTTATATGGAGGAGAATGATGGATCCTGTTTTACAGGTGCATTCTGTTAACATGTGTCTTTTTATTGATGTTGAAAGGTATTAATGACTAATGATTGTTACTTCCTATTATTTGATGGTGGTTGAGTGTGTGTGTGTGTGTGTGTGTGTTTGTATGTGATTTGTGTGTATGTTTCTCTTCTGTTGGCTTTAATTTTATGAAATTTTTTATTTCTTGTATTTTCTTGAGTATCACTAGCCTCATTAGGATGGAGTTTTAATTCTAGTACCCTCTGTAGGGCTGGGCTAGTGGAAAGGTATTCACTATAGTTTTTTCATGGACTATTTTAGACACTCTATCTATGGTGACTGAAAATTTGGCTGGGTATAGTAGTCTGAGCTAACATTTGTGGTCTCTCGTGGTCTACAAGACATCAACTCAGGTCCTTACAGCTTTTATAATCTCAGATAAGAAATCATGTGTAATTTTGATGAGTCTGTCTTTATTACCTTGCCATTTTTCTTTGCTGCTTTTAAAATTATTTCTGTATTATTATTATTATTATTATTATTATTATTATTATAATTACATGACAGAGACATTTTCTTTTCTGGTCTAATCTGTTTGGTGTCCTCTAATCTTCTTGTACCTTAAGAGGCATCTCTTTCTTTAGGTTTGGGAAATTTTCTTCTATGACTTTGTTGAAAATGGTTCCTGGGCTTTTAAAATGGGAATCTTCTTTCTCTATTCCTATTGTTCTTATGTTTGGCCTTTTCACAGTGTCCCAATTTTCCAGGATGTTTTATGTCATAAACTTTTTAGATTTTGCATTTTATTTGCCTGATACATTGACATCTTCTATTGTATCTTTTACACCTGAGATTCCCTCAACAATCTTCTGTATTTTGTTGGTTATGCTTACTTCTGTAGTTCCTGTTCTCTTTCCTTGGTTTTCCATCTCTAGGATTGCCTCGATTTTTGTTTTCTTTATTGTTTCCATTTCCCTTTTTACGTTTTATGTTTAGACAGTTTTATTCATACCCTTTACCTATTTGATTGTATTTTCCTGTGTTTTTTAAATATTTATTTGTTTCCTCTTTTAATGCCTCCACCTGTTTGATTGTATTTTCCTGTACTTCTTTAAGGAGTTTATTCATGTTCTCTTTAAAGGCCTCTATCATCTCTATAAGATTGGATTTAAGATCCTCTTCTCATTCTTCAGTTTTATTAGGAAAACCAGGGTTATTTTTGTTGAAGGATAACTGGGCTCTAGTGGTGTCACATTGGTCTTGTTGGTTGTGTTCTTATGCTTTCCTTTAGGCATCTTGTTTTCTCCAGTGTTGGATGAATAATCCCAATGGTAGCAGGACATCTTGGAAAGGAAAGGGTAGCCATAGGATCGACAATTCGGGTCAGAATATCCTACTCTGCTGGCTGTGACTCAGGTACACCCCATTCTGCAGGGTGTGTCCCAGTCAGACACAACTGCGGTGGTAGACAGATTCAACTATGATGGGAGGTCAGGCAGTCTGAAGATTTTCATGTGGAGGCAGGATACTTGTGGGGTCCCACAAGCCTCCTCCAGATTTACTAGCAAGAGATAGACAGGCAGGCAGTCTTTTCATATGTAGTCAGAAAAGTATATTCTCAAAAATAGGAGATAAATAACCATGTAAAATGTAATCTTCATCAATATAGCTACTATTTGTAGCTATCTTTTAAAATTATACTTTCTAAGTTCCCTCCACCCTCACCAAAGCACCTCAGTAGTTTTAGGATTTGTGCCTATAAAGGTAATCCACATTCTAAAAATATCTATGTCATCTATCATCTTGTCTAGATTGAATTGTAGTTGTTTCTCATTGATCTTAATCTCACACCATGACAACATTAAAAGGTGCTGTACATGATCTCTGTATGAACTTGATTGTATGCAGGAAAAGCAAATATGCATTCAGAATAAGTATGTATTTCGGTAGGGACTATGTACTGCCTTTTGAAAATGAAAGTGTTCAAAGTAGTTATCCTGCCTCTAGGTATCTCAATGGTCACCTTGAGAAATGGTCACATATCAGAGACTCAATGTTGGAGTCTGTTGTGTTAGAAGATTTAGCACTCAGTGGTAAACATAGGTACCTTAACTTGGTGAGTGTATATCCATGTTATTGGCTACCATCTCTGCCATTTTATTATAGATCTATTGGGCATTGACAAAGATGGCCAAGGAAAGAGAATGACTGCTAACAAATAGAAAAGTTCACTCTATATGTTTGATGTAGAAGTCATCCTCTGCAAAAGACAGCTTTCGCATGAGACATAAATATCTTCACACTTTTTGGGAATTTGGTGATATATATGTATATATATAAATTCTTTTTCACCAATTTCTAATTTCTTTCCTTCCAAGCCCATAATTATTTAGCCAAAGAGTTGCACAAAGCTCAAGTATCAATATATATGTATACATTTGGCAATTTTTCTTTCTGTCTTAGTCAGTGTTTCTATTCCTGCAAAAACCATCATGACCAAGAAGCAAGCTGAAGAGGAAAGGATTTATTCAGGTTTAATTTACACATTGCTCTTCACCACCAAAGGAAATCAGGACTAGAACTCACACAGGGTAGGAATCTGGAGGTGGGAGCTGATATAGTAGCCATGGAGGGATGTTGCTTACTAGATTGCTTTCCTTGGCTTGCTCAGCTTGTTTTCTTATATAACCCAGGACTACCAGCCCAGGGGTAGCATCACCCACAATGGGACTTCCCACCCTTGATCACTAATTGAGAAAATGCTTTACAGTTTGATCTCATGGAGGCATTTCCTCAAGGGAGGCCCTTTTCTCTGTGATAACTTGAGCTGTGTCAACTTGACACACAGCTAGTACACTTTCCAAGGTAAATGTACAACCATTTTTAAGTGCCAGAAGTGAAGACTCCTCTCTACCACTGTCCCCAGATTTTTCAGTGGACCATAATTCTTCATTGGTGCACTTCTGGGTAGTGCATGGAGAATATGAAGAACTATTTTTAAGTCACAACCTAGTCTTTTTTCCTCAGTCAGCTGAAAAGAAGTCACATCATATGAGGACACAAGTACATATATCAGAGATAAAAAATAATAGGTATGAAAAACAGAAGAACCTCCGCAACTTCTTCATATTACTTACAGATGGCTACAAGACTGGCTTAAGCAGATCATATATGTATCCCTTCCATTTTGTGATGAGCTGCTGCTTTGAACACCCAACTCTACTGCTAGATAGAGCAGATGACAGCTCAAGATGGATATTTCAGGTTATATATAATTTTGTTACCCACCACCAATCCTTTGATTTCTACTGACAGATTAGTAACTAGCTGTTAGCTGTTTCTCAAAGGAAAGATGGATAACTGTAGATGCTAATGTAGATGGCATGACCTTTCTCTAAAATCTCAAGAGTCTCTACTGTGATTCAGCTTTGGGGGCCTGCTGAAGTCACTATTGACAGATATATCAATACCTCTGGTTCTGTTAGATTATATATTTAAGTGATGAAGTGTCCTGTACAGAAGTGTGAACATCTGAAGAGCCTTCTCCTCTTTTATGTTCCACTGAAAACTAGCAAGTTTGAAAGTATTTTGCTGAAGAGACTAGAGACTAGTAACAAACTCAAGAGAATGTGGTGCTTGCAAAATTCAAATAGACCCACTAAGCATCATGCTTTTTTTATGGTTGCTAGAGGGCCCATGTGTAAAATTCTTTCTCAATCTTAGAAGGGCTATCTCTGCATATGACATAAGTAGACTCTTAGAAATTTTAATGGCTGTGATTTTGCTTTAGTTCTTTCTTATCCTTTTCTGTACATTTGCTTTACCAACAATTATAGAATGGTTGCTAAGTCCTCCTCCACTGAAATAATAAGGATAATATTAACAATATAATAGGTCAATGAGATATCTTGTGGAAAATTTAGTGATCAAACCTGTGATCTAAAGTATGACATAGTGATGAAGAATTAATAAGTCAGTGAAGAAGAAAAGTAAATAATTACCCTGGCTTGCAAGATGAGAGAAAATTGCTGCTGGTTTTTCTTATGGATAGGTACAGATAAAATTTAGGAAACCAACACTGTACACAAAATACCAAGAGATTGTAGCAGGAAAGTCCTTGCTTTTTATGAGTGCCACATCTTGTCAGCAACTATAAGTATTTTAAGTTTGTGATAATTAAATGTCAATATTCCTGATCTATCAATATTATGAACATGTTAATTAAGACAGTGAAGGGATATTTAGGTGAAACCTCAATATATGCATCTTTAAAATTCTTATTTGTGGAACTAATCTCCATAGTCCTTTCAGGGAAACAATATTGGTTTGGCTTAAATAATTTTCCCAATAAAGGTAGCTCTATTGCCTTTCATTTGAGCTTTGAAATTTTAATAGTCATAAATAAAAAAATGTCAAGGTTCTACCAACATCTAAGAACATGTATCTTCTATCTTCCTATATCCTTAGAGTTCATTCTTATACATATTAATAAACTCCTGATTACATGGATTAGAAAACTCAAGTTGCTTATTATGTATATATCATACTTTATCATGAGTAACAACATATACTACATCTATGGGTCTGCTGAACCTAAAGTCTAATTATTAGTATAAAAGTAAATGTAGATGGTGAAGTTGGCATATGTTCTTTGGTATGATGCACTTAGTGCTTTCTCTCATCAAGGCATTATCACGGCTTCCTGAATTATCAAGACTTTGCCTTGATAAACCTTACTCAAGGGGGCATTTTGTCAGTTTCCTTCTTAATGAAATTCAATCAATTTATGCTCTCACATCTATAACACTGGGTTTTCCAGAATTATTATTAATTTTTTTAATAAAATTGCTGTATTCATGACTCCTAAAAAGGGTTGAATAAGAACTAGCACAGATTCTGGGATCAAAAAGCCATGCTCTGTGTCTGCATGTCCAAATGCACAGATGATCCTACAAATCTACTACCCTTGAGTTAGTCATGTAGCCTGTTGGCCAGGTTACAGGTTAAATTTTCTCTGTCCTTATAAGGACATCCCCAGCACACATCTGATATTCCTCTCAATGCACATGAAGCATTCCCAGAATCTCAGCTCAAGACAATAATGCATTGTAACCTCCAAAATCCTTACCCACCCAACAAGATATATATGGCACTTATTCCCTGCTAATAGAGCTGTTTTACTGAAAACCATCTCTGAAAGGGGCTATTTCTTCTATATGCGTGCCAACCATGGTCCTGCACAACTCAGTTGTCCTGGCCAAATTTTACTTCCTAATGTCCAGCCTGATGCACAATGGCACCTGGATAACTCTAGGGGAAAAACAGATCTGGGATGGCAACAAATGCATTAATCTTGTGTAATTGTTTCAATAGCTCACACAATGGGTAATCATAGGTGATTTCACACTTCCAAGAAAGTCTTAAAAATTTTTCAGTTTAGTGAAATTTGGTGATATACATATCACCTGGCCCACTGGGTAACTTCATCCTTATAATTCTGATTTTTCAGAAGAGCTCCTCTTACTACCATTTTTTATTCACCAGGGTCATCTAGAAGTAAAAGTGATTTACTACTTTAACTTACATACTATATATTTGAATGTCCAACAATAGGTATTGTGTATGTTGGGGAGCTGGAGAAACCAATAGCTCATAGTCCACAAAGTCTAGCAAATGTTATGATGAAGGGCTGAGGGATGCTTAAAGATTCACTACTCTTTAGTCCATGGTTAATGAAAACATGACATATATTCTCATTGCTGAGAACTGAAGTTGGGCATGTGAGTATCACTCTTTTTTGTCACACTTATTAATATCTGGTCTACTACTGGAAGGTACTGCCCACTGATATGTATGGTCTCTTCCATTCAGCCAATTATTCATGCAAATATTTAACAAACCCACTTATAGCTTCCCCTTGACTGATTACAGACCTAATCAAATGTACAATCAATACATCACCCTTTCCCTTTTCTTTGATAACATTTTTCTACTTTTATTTCGACTTTGTCTTCTGTCTTCCCCTCTTACTATTTCCTTTAACATTTTAACTTAATATTTCTACATTTACATTCTTTATCTATAATGACAAAGTACACTCTAAAATATTTTTTGCCTTTCTGTTTATGTTCACTGTTGGTACAGTAATGCAGCTTTAAGGATATGTGCATATTGTGTTCAGGTTGCAACTATTGCTGTTACAGCAGTTTCATTACTCCATCCTGTTATAGCCATATGATTTTGCAGATGGACATCTTGTTACTTTGGTGTCATTTTTTTAGCTGAAGAAGAAACCACAATTTATTACACTGCCTATAAAGAAAGTCTTATTAGTTTGTGAGGTGTGCTGTTTGAAGTGGTTTGCTTCATTTCAGTATTTTCTTCAGCATACTGTGGTATAAAGATTAAAGAGTGGTAAAAAATATATCCTTTGTGTAGGTGAAGAGTAAATCTCAACCAGGGCTGTGCACATGGCCAGAATCCCAAGGAGCCCTTCTCCCAGGAGCATCCCTTAACACACCAAAAGTATTTGCCTTTTGACCTTCAGCTATTTGCATAATTGCTTTACTTGTCTCTTTCATTCTGGGAGCACTAATGCAGAGCATGTAAAAAACACACAACTCAATAATATAATTACAAGTTGCAAATAGACTACTACAGTTCTACAATAACAAGTAGACAGACTACTTCAGTACTCTATTGCCCAGATATGAAATCCCAAGCTACTTGGGGCTCCTCCATGCTATGTGGATCTGCTCCATCTTTCTCTCCTTCTCCCTACAACTTTCTCTCCTCCATCCTCTGTCTTATCTGACTTTCTTCTTCCTCTTTTCCCTCTCTAAAACTTTCAGCTCTGCATTTTCCTTCCACAGTCTCTAGCCTTATCTGACTAATTAAGATTTCACCTGACTGCATCTGAGTAAGTGACCTACTCCTCATCAAGGCATCCCTCTTGAGGGAGCAGAAAATACAGACAGCAGTCCACTATATACATATATATTACATATCAGAATGAGATATATATCAGAATGAGATAGATATGGATTTGTATAGTATATATTTAGAATATATAATTAATATGCCATAAGTATATTAAATATATATAAACTAAACATATCCCTCTGACTCTCTTATTCTCTCTGCATATATATTATTTTTGAGACATATTTAAGCAATGTTTTAACACTGAGATAAGATCTACTTTATTCATCTCTTTATTCAGAATTTGTTAAAATTTATGTTCAAATTCCTCAAATACCTTCTCCATTCATTTAAAATATTATAAATTATTTTCTCCCAATTCTATCAATATTTCAAATGATACTTATTGGCTTGTAATAACCACACAAACATTTATCAGATAAATGGAGTTAGGCATGTTATCAATGCTATATATGCAATTGTATGTGTATAATGTTAGATATATAGTATACATCATATAACATGCATATATGATTTTAACAAAATTTATCAGGATTTTGTTGACCTCCCTTTAGTTTCATATGAAATACATCTTTGTTTTTCCTCAAAATTGTCTTTATCAAGGGTTTATACACAAATTATTTTAATTTTATAACTGTGAAAATAGATGTCTTACTTAAATTGTTTAGAAAATTTGCATTTGAAGCTAGCTGGATCTCAAGTTTGTTCATAAAAACACTTTTAACCTGATTCAGTTTCTTTAATAAATACAGATGTTGAACTATTCTATTTTATTTTATATCAGTGTTGGTGATACACATAGTCTGGAAATTTATCTATTTCATCAGTATTTGATCAACATATTTTCTTGCCACTGTCTCTTCTTTTTTATGATCATATTATTTTATTCCTGCACATAGTAATTTTCAAAACTTTTATATTTGTGCCTTGATCATTTTTCAGAGATTTACTAAATTTGATAATTTTTTAAACTAACAACTTTTATCTCTCATTGATTTTGTTATCATTTGCATTTCTTAAAAGTATTTTCTTGGTTTCTGTCCTTATTTCCTCAATCCTTGCTTTCTACTATTTTGTGATTAATTTATATCTACTTGCCCACCAACTTTTAAAGGCAAAATATTAGATCACCAAAATCTGATATTTCATTTATTTATCATTTGTTGTACTGTATTTTATTTTGTTCCTAGCCATAGCTTCTTCTCTTCTGTGGAAAATCCTTGATTTCCACATGCTTGCAACAAAATTGAGTTATTCCTTAAATTGTCTTGGAGACCAGGTTAAAAATTCTTTAGAAATAGAGACAAAACAGAAGTGTTTTCTGCAATCTTGAAACTTAAAACAGTATTTTCTGTTGCTATCAGTAAGGCAGACTCATCAAGGAGTATCTGTGAGATGTGAGATGCTGTAGGGAAAAAACCCAGAATACTGTCCTATAGGAGAGATTATAGGTGCAGTAAAATTTGTTTATGTTGTTTAGGCAACCTTGTGGAAATATAGTTAGAAGGGAAGATGTAGATAATGCAACCATCAGTTACCTCACAGTTATAATGAAACACTGAAATATTTGATTGAATGTATCAATAATTTTCATTAGCATAGATTAAGAAAAGTCATTGCGGTTTTAGGTGATAATTGTGGAATATGGAAGAATGTGTTCTTTTCAATTTGTAAGGAAAATACAGAA
This sequence comes from Mastomys coucha, assembly GCF_008632895.1. Classification (NCBI taxonomy): domain Eukaryota; kingdom Metazoa; phylum Chordata; class Mammalia; order Rodentia; family Muridae; genus Mastomys; species Mastomys coucha. The sequence goes on along the minus strand of NW_022196909.1, from coordinate 69,908,354 downwards.
AGGAAACCAGGTGCCTTTCTCTTATGAAAAAGTAAAATGCATTTTCAGTTACTATAATATCACTACAAAGGTTGCTCTATCTTACCAAACAGAAGTTTAGTAAAGTAGAAAATACACTCCAAGTCTACTATTAGAAAATGTGTTGTAGTTATTTTTTTCCCTACTGTTTTCAAGATAGGGTCTTGCTGTATAAATGGCTTCAATTTGAAGCATGCTCTGTCAGCCTTCTACATGCACAAATTACATGCAAATGCCACCACACTTTACTTGACAACATGTAAAGTTTAACTCTCCATTCTTGTGGTGGTTTGAATGTACCTGGCCCAGAAAATGGCACCATTTGGAGATGTGGCCTTGTTGAATTAGGTGTGCTACTTGTGGGTATGGGCATTAAAACCCTCATCCTAGCTTCCTGGAAGCCAGTTTTCTCATAGTACCCTTCAAATAAAGATGTAAAATTCTCAGCTCCTCCTGTACACTGACAGGCTAGATGCTGCTATGCTTCCATCTTGATGATAATGGATTGAACCTCTGAATCTATAAGCTGGCCCTAATGATATGTTGTCCTTACTTTATCTGCATTCTGTCATCCCATGGTTTGACACAGTTTTTCAACAACATCTACGATTCCCAATTGTTTACATGGAAAGGTATAAGTTGCTCCTGGGTCTAACTATACTGTTAGTCAGATATAACACACAGGGTCTTTAGAAATCATCTTAAACTACCACCCTCCTCTGCTTGTTTATTTGGGAAACAATTTGGTTATTTGGGAACCAAGTGGCAAGAGGTAGGTTTTCTCAGAATTATTACCATGTAAGTTGGACAACTGTACCATTACTGGAGGGAGTGTCATCTCATGATTCTCACTGCCACTTTTTGTTTTGTAGAGTTCATTGTAGGTGCTATGAAGACTCACTTCATATAGATGCTTAAGCCATAACCAAAACACTAGCCATGTGGTATGTAAAGGTCTTTATGGAAAGCTTTTCTTTGTAATGACTAAAAAATTAAAAATGCTCTAGGGGAAATTGTTTTTGGTATTTGAGATCTCACTGTGAAAAAGAGATTATGTTCTATATTGCCATTTCTCTGAAGACATTATGCTTGTAATGAAATTTAATTATTCCTTAAATTGTCTTAGGGACCAGGTTAAAGATTCTTTAGAAATTGAGAGACAAGCAGCAATGGTTTCTCCAATTCTGAAACTTAAAACAGTATTTTCTGTTATTGTCAGTAAGGCAGATTCAGCAAGGAGTATCTGTGAGATGTGAGATACTGTAGGAGTTAAGCAAGGATTTGAAGTGAAGAACCTAGTACATATCTGTCTAACATTATTCTCAAATCAGAATTTGGGCTCCACATTTCTCAGTTATGCTTGCCCCCTAATGATCTAATAAAGTTTATGTCTATTATGTCTAAATCTTCAGCTATATAAAGGAACTGTTTGCAAGCATTGGAGTTCACATATCTGTATTCATAAGTATTTCAGAATATTATAAAGGAATATTTTAAAAACCTCTACTCCATTAGGCTAGAAACTCTAAAAAATGAATTGGATAAATATCTAGATTCAAACAAACTACCAAAATTAAAGTCAGAGGAGGTCAACAATCCAAACAGACCCAAAACAAGTGAGAAGTTGAAATAGTAATAATAATAATGATAATAATAATAATAATAACAACAACAACAATCCTTTCCCCCTAGAAAGGAGTCCAGGCCTAGATGGGCTTTTAGATTCTATCAGACTTTCAAAGAAGATGTACAGTTAATCTTTTTAGCTTGGTCATGGTGTCTCTTCATAAGATGTCATATAGGCATAAAGTCATTATAGATTGAAGACATCTTAACTGGGTTTGTGTTTTCCTTTTCATTCCGGTAGCGTGTATGTTACCTTCAAATACTATGAATACTTCTCCACAGGGCTGAAGGTTCTAGGTTGGCACCAGGTCGAATTCTCCATGTTTAATGAATTCTGTAGGTGTTATTTTCAGCAATAAGGTTTTGCCCTCAGATTATGGAGAGCAACCAATAATCTTGGCAATAGCCTGGGTATCTTGGAGAGGATTGCCCCCAAACTCAACTATCTGTAACCTGTTCCCAGAACTGGAAGCTTCATTTGGTGATGAGAAATATTCAATTAGGGCTCTATCACCTCCATCTTTTGGAAATTCCATTTAGATTACTTTCATACTGCATGTACTTTAGAAAACATCTATTATATTAGTTTGTGTATTCTCCTTAAATGGCCCTTAGTTTAAGCGGTCCCTCCTCATATTTCCTCCCTCCCTCTTTCTGTCTGACCCTCACATTACAGTCCTCTCTCTTTGTCCATCTTTAACTATCTATTCTATTTAACCTTCCCAAGGAAATCCACTTTCAATATGAAAAATCTCTTCCTACCACCATGAATTTAAGTAGTTGTGCTTGTGACATAATATTATGTACTGTTTCTGTAGATGAAGCTGTCAGTCTTCTAGTAGTACATAATATACATGGCATGTTTAGATGAACACAGTACAGAAAGCTTGATGGTCAAACAGTATGTCTGTACTGTCTGTATTTGAGAAGCCAACCAGACATTTAAAAAATAACAAAAAAATGAGGAAAGTTCTTACAGTAAGGATGTACAAATATCTCTTGTCATTATTTCCTGAACAATGACATAACAACAATTTATACAGCTGTCACATAACTCCACTCTATTTCTAACTGTGGAATGTGGAAACTACATTTCTAGGTATAAGGACGAGGAAATGTTCAGAAGTATTTTTTTCCCAGATATGTAAGATGATGACACGGAACAGTGTATATGTTCAAAGAATGGCTTTAATGATTTTCCAGCATTCACAGTAGATGATTCATGGCAAACAGTGTTTCAGTTATATTGCATTAAGGAGTTATTGCTTCACCCAAATAGCCATATTATCTGTTGTTATTATGTGAGAAACCCATATTTATAATGTCATCGGCTCTCCTGATTACCAGAGTCTGTAAGAATCTGTAAGAATCAGTTGTAACTTTGTCAAAGGTTGGGAACCAGCAGAAGAGGCCATTGAGTCACAAGTCTAGAAACAATGTACCAAATCTACCCTGATTTAAGCGATTTATCTGTGACATAGAACTTCATTTGAACAGCTTGACATTCCCAGTTACGTTAAAAATAAAACAGCAATATTTTTATACTTTGTGATAGCTTAGACTTAGATGTAAAAATGTATAGTTTAGAGAATGCATAGAATTTATATTTCTTTTGTTTCTCTGTGTGTGTATAGACTAGAGGTCAACAGCATTTAATGTGTTCCTTGATAATTCTCTGTGTTCCCCCCCCTCCCCCCGAAATAGGGTTTCTCTGTGTAGACCTGGCTGTCCTGGAACTTGCTCTGTGACCAGCCTGCCTGATAATTCTCCATTTATCTTTCAGGGTAAGGTCTCTCACTGCACCTAAAGTTCACCAGTTTTTTACCCAAAATTTTGGGAGTACAAATGTATGAACTATATATTACTTTGAAAATTGAGGGTCATATATATAATTTTTAGGCTTGTTAACAAAATAATTTAAATATAGTCTTGGAAAAAGTTTAAATACAACTTTATTACAGACTGAGGGAAAAAGAGCAGGGTATGTCAAGCATAACACTTGGCAGATGCTAAAAAGAGGAAGATGGAAAAGATAAAGAAAAAAACCTTGTCATTTCTAAGCCTCCATGCAGTAGACAGGGTAGCATAAGAGAATCTATCAGAAAGCCCAGAGCACTGAGGAAAACATGGCTTTGCTTTAGACAAAGAAAGAAAAAACATAGAAAGAGGAAAAGTGCTGATGGTTAGGGTTGGGGGTTGGGAGCAGAGTGTAGAAATGGCTACTCTTGCAGCAAAGCAGACTTCAGTCTACTGCCCCCCAGCATCTATGTGAAGCAGTTTATAAGACCCTGTAATGGAACATCCCAGGAATCCAGCATTTGACACCTCTCGCCTTTGCAGACCCCTGTATTCAGTGCACATACTCAAAATTTTAAAAATCAAATATTTAAAAATAGAATGGTTATGTTTTACTGAGTACGTATTATTGCTTTCGTCAGACTGCTATGAGATGGGAGCTGTAAGCATCTGAATAGGAAAGATGTTTTGTTAAGATCTAAAGACGTTATCTTATCAAGGGATAGTCATTCCTCCCATTGCCTTAGCATAGCTTTAGGGAAATTAGCTTAAAGTAGTTGAGGAACAGTATCTTGGCCAGGTAACTGAAAGATACTCTTGGATTAATTATTAAAGACTATGATGTTCTAATCTTTGGAGCAAAGCAGAATGTTGACTCTCCATCTAATGCAAGAGTGTATTTTTATTTGTACATTTCATGCATATTTTTTAAAACAACATTTCATTGACATATTACCACAACATAAAGCACTACCGTCTATTTTAGATTACATATGCTTGCTGCGTCCATGTGCTTTCTAAGTTATCTTGGCTAAACATTGATAACCCAGAAGAAATTGCTTCTTTTACTGGATCTCAACAAAGCTATAAAAGACATTCATAATACCCTCACAAGGCTAATCTAACAAACTCAGCTAGGCTGGCCAGCCAATATGTCCCAGAGATATTCTTTTTGATTTCCTAGTGCTTGTATTTCAGGCCTCCAACTTTTACATATATGCTGGGTTTCTGAACTTGCACAGAAGCCACTTTATCAACTGAGCTCTCCCTCACCTAGAATTTTGAACTTTAAAATCTAACTTAACAACTTCCTAACATATGTCATCTGAGAGGGCTTTATCACCAGTGGCCACAGTAATACATTGCAATGTACCTCTGCCTTTTCATTTGGAGCATCACTAAACCACATTAGAATTGTCTGGTTGATCCCATTATAAAGCTTCACAAAATGGTGCTCCGAGTAATTACTCCCAATCTACTTTTTTTATCATTATCATCATTTCATTTTTATTACCCACTATCTATTGGCAAAATACCTTAATGAACCATAGCTTATTATTTTTCTAGTCAAGTTATTCCACCTCTAACTTTTTTGTGAGAACAGTCCTTACTTTTTATTCAACAATGTAAACTATTATGTGACTTAGTTTCTATCTCTTTTATTCTTTCTACTTTACTTTTATTTTCTCATTTTTTAACATGTTTTTACATCTCTTAGTTTGTTTCAATTTCAAAAAATAGACTTGAGCAGCACTAAGTAGACACCAAGCTAAAAAAACAAAACAAAACAAAATAAAACACCTCTCAAAGCTGTTCTGTTCTTATTACTATATTAGAAGACTGCCACAAAACATCACATACAAATGACTATTAGAAAGAAATGTAAACTTGAAACTTTAGCTGCATTTTACAAGGCTTGGAAGCATTCTGAAAGAGCAGGAAAAGCATACCCAAGGAAAAATTAGGAAAGGGGATAAAAGAGCAAGAATCTGAACTTCTAACAAGTGTCTCTGTGCTGATGACACTCTTACTCCAGAGACCATGTTTAGAGCCTTAGAAAACTGTGTGTTCAGTCACCCAGCTCCAAAAGACTGACATCTTTTCACCTGACTAGTTTTCTGAACAGTGATTATGGAATAGAATGAGAACAAACATTCTGTAGGTAAAGCCTTGCATTTTTATCAGTACTACAAAGTCAACGCTGTCAGCTTGATAAGTGGTGCTCACAATGGAATGAATGGGCAAGTATCAGCAGTAGACAGGGTAGCATAAGATAATCTATCAGGAAATGCAGGAAACAATGAAAAGAACAAACCTAACAATAATAGGAATAGAAGAGAGTGAAGATTTCCAGTTCAAAGGACCAAAAAACATCTTCAACAAAATCATAGAAGAAAGTATGCCCAACCTAAAGAAAGAGATAGCCACAAATGTACAAGAAGCCTATAGAACACCAAATAGATTGGACCAAAAAGGAAAACCCTCTCATCATATAATAATCAAAACACTAGATGCAAAGAAAATAAGAATAATATTAAAAGCTGTAAGAGAAAAGGACCAAGAAACATGTAATGGCAGACTTATCAGAATCACACAAGTCTTCTCAACAGAGACACTAAAAGACACAAGAGCCAGGACAGAGGTCATACAGACCCTAAAAAAACAAATGCCAACCTATAATACTATACCTGGCAAAAGTCTCAAAAGGGCACACCTGAAAGTCTTAGAACTAAAGGAAGCAAACACATTCAAGAAGAGTAGAAGGCAAGAAATCGTCAAACTCAGGGCAGAAATTGCCAAATAGAAAGAGAACTATACAAAGAATCAATGGAACCAAAAGCTGGTCCTTTGAGAAAATTAACAAGATGGATAAACGACTAGCCAAACTAAGTAAAAGGCATTAAAAAAGTATCCAAATTATTCTAAACAACTGGAAAATATAGAGGAAATGGAAATTTTTTCTAGACAGACACCATGTACCAAAATTAAAGAAGAGGTAAGCTGTAAGAGGTGGAATTAGGTTTGTGTGGATTTGTTGAAAGATTACTTTCTTGCTTCTTCTAGGGTGTAGTTTTGCTCCTTATGTTTATGTTTTCTATCTATTATCCTTTGTAGAGCTGGATTTGTAGAAAGATATTGTATAAATTTTGTTTTCTCATGGAATATCTTGTTTTCAACATCTAGGGTAATTGAGAGTTTGCTGGGTATAGTAGCCTAGGATGGCACTTGTGTTCTTGTAGGGTCTGTCTGACATCTGCCCAGGGTCTTCTAGCTTTCATAGTCTCTGGTGAAAAGTCTGGTGTAATTCTGATAGGCCTGCCTTTATATGTTACTTGACCTTTTTCCCTTACTGCTTTTAAAATTCTTTCTTTGTTAGTGCATTTGGTGTTTTGATTATTATGTGACAGGAGGAATTTCTTTTCTGGTTCAGGCTATTTGGAGTTCTATAGGCTTCTTGTATGTTCATGGACATCTCTTTCTTTAGGTTAGAGAAGTTTTCTTCTATAAATTTGTTGAAGATATTTACTGGCCCATTACCTTGGGAGTCTTCACTCTCTTCTATACCTATTATCCTTAGGTTTGGTCTTCTCAGTGCATCCTGGATTTCCTGGATGTTTTGGGTTAAGAGCTTTTTGCTTTTTGCATTTTCTTTGACTGTTGTATCAATGTTTTTATGGTGTCTTCTACACTATAAAATTCCCCTGAGATTCTCTCTTCCATCTTTTGTATTCTGTTGGTGAGGAAGTAACAATTACTTTTTATTAATATCTTAATGTGAAAATTAATATTACCAACATATCTTAATTGATTGAAATCCAAAAATATGAGGAATTAGAAATTTATCGACTGTCATCCAATGGTCTCTGTAAGTTGGAAATTGGAGAAATATATCCAATATTATACAATCCATATATATTTTCAGCTTGTTTGTTCGTGACAGTGTCTTGCTGTGTACAACCTAATGGTATTGAGATCTTGCTTCTCCTATCTCAGCCTCTCTATTAGTAGTATTCTTTATTTCATGTTTTTTATACTATACTATGGCTTTCTGAACAGCTTACATATTTTAAAAGTATTTATATACCTAAAAGAAATGTAGACATTTAAATTGGGAGGGGGTTTGTAAGAAAACAACAAGGAGTAATATTGAATGCTTTGCTTGGCGTTTGTAATTCTTGTATCAAGTTACCACAGTAAGAGCCAAGATTTTAAGCTCTACTAAATACAAAACAAACAAACAAAAACACTTTATATATTTATATTCATTGATAAAAATATTAAAAATGATGTATTGTTTTGAAATATAGTCAATATGTTTGCAGTTATTTAAAATTTATATTAAGAAAAACATGTATTTTCAGTATTGCCATAGACAAGCATCTACATAAGACTGTTAAATTGATTGTTGTTTTATATCAAACAACTATTATAATATTCATTTTTATTGTTATAACATTTTATAAATTTTAAGGAATATGACAAAAAAGATATTGTAGGTATTAAAGGGGGGGTCTCTGAGAGGAGTTGGGATATAAAAGGAAAACAAGAATGATATATTTCTATTTACTTAAAATATTTTTTTAAGTGTTAACAAATTCAGGTTAGTTGAAATCATGTAACTTTTCTCATTATAATGCAATAAAACTTAAAAATTTGAATAAACTAAATAGGTTTTAAAAAAAGAAGAGGTAAGCTATTTAAGCAAGTCCATATTTCCTAAAGAAATAGAAGTTGTTAAAAATATCCCCCCTTCCCAAAAAAAGCCCAGTACCAGATAGCTTCTGGTATAGAATTCTATCAGACATTCAAAAAAGAAATAATACTAGCACTCCTCAAACTATTCCATGAAACAGAAACATAAGGAATACTACCTAAATCAATCTGTGATGCCACAATTACTCTAATACCTAAACCACACAAAAACTCAATAAAGAAATAGTAATTTAGTCCAACTTCACTTATGAATATCAATGCAAAAATATTCAATAAAATTCTAGCAAATAGAATTCAACAACACATAAAAATGATCATTCATGATGATCAAGTGGGCTTCATTCCAGAGATGCAGAGTTGATTCAATATATGAATATACATTAATGTAATCTACTATATAAACAAACTCAAAGAAAAAATTACATGATCATCTCATTAGATGCTGAAAAAGCCTTAGACAAAAACGCAACATGCTTCATATTAAATGTATTGAAGAGATCAGGAGTTCAAGACTCTTACCTATACATAATAAAAGCAATATAGAGCAAACCTACAGCCAATATCAAGTTAAATATAGAGAAACTTAAAGCAATCCTACTAAAATCAGGGACAAGAGGGGGATGCCCACATACCCTGTATCTATTAAATATAGTACTTGAAGTTCTAGCTAGAGCGTAAGACAATAAAAGGCGATCAGGTATATACAAATTGGCAAAGAAGAAATCAAAGTATCATTATTTGCAGATCATATGATAGTATATGTAAGCAACTGCAAAAATTCTACCAGAAAACTTCTACAGCTGATAAAAAACTTTACCAAAGTGGGGTAGATATAAAATTAACCAAAACAAGTCAATAGCCCTTCTTTATACAATTGATAATAGGTCTGAGAAAGAAAATAGGGAAACAACACCATTCACAATAGTCACAAATAATACAAAATACTTTGAGGTAAATTTAACCAAATAAGTGAAAGTTGTAAATGACAAGAACTTCAAGTCTATTAAAAAAGAAATGGAAGAAGTCTTCAGAAAAATGGAAAGATCTCCCATGCTCATGAATTAGTAAGATTAACATAGTAAAAATGACCACCTTTCTAAAAGCAATCTACAGATTCAAAGCAATCTCCATCCAAATTCCAGCACAATTCTTCAAAGATATGGAAAGAGCAATACTCAATTTTACATGGAAAAATAAAACACCCAAGATAATGAAAGAAATACGTAACAGTAAAAGAACTTCTGGGGGAATCACCATCCCTGACCACAAGCTATACTACAAAGCAATAGTTATAAAAACTGCATGGTATTGGTACAGTAGAATAGAATTGAGGACACAGAAATAAAGCTACACACCTATGCACACTTGATCTTTGGCAAAGAATCCAAAAATGCACAATGGAAAAAAGAAAGCACCTTCAATAAATGGTGCTGATAAAACTGGGAGTCGGTATTTAGAAAAATGAAAATAGATATTAGTCACCTTGTACAAAGCTCAAGTCCAAATGGATTAAGGACCTCAACATCAAAATACACTGAATCTAATGTCTACCTTTTGGTCTTCCTCCTTCTTGAGTTCCTTGTGGAATGTGGGTTGTTCTTCCTGTATTC